>NC_081418.1:86499628-86801503 GCF_949786415.1 Peromyscus eremicus | reverse complement strand
AAGGACAGATGCAAAGAGACCTGGAATTGAAAAAAGGACTGTTGAAATAAATCAGCCTGTATAATTTAGGAAAGCCTTAACTTTTAAAAAGTCAAAAAGTAAGAGAGGGACTGTTGAAATAAATCAGCCTATACACTTTAGGAAAGACTTTAAAAAGTCAAAAAATTTATTTGTCAAACGGAAATCAAAAATGCTTTGGAGTTTTGTTCCCACAGGAGATGAGAAACTATGGATTCCTTCAGGCTTAATATGGATCAGGTTTGATCAGGTGCGACCTCCTAAAACTTGGCAGGTAATATCTATCAGCAAAGGTTACTGCTGATAATGACCAGGACTTGGTCATTATCTCAAAATTTTCTCTCTGAGACCCTAAATATACTTCATCCACAGACATCAGGAAGCAGTATGGAGAAAACTATGCCTACATTTCCAAGAGTTGCGGGGTGTGGGTAGTTTTTGGTTATTTTGTGGGTTATGGATGTTTGTTATCATTTAGGGGAATATAGTATATTGACACAAAGTTACATTTTGTTTTGTTACACTGGATATATATATTTCTACTCTTGTTTAAAGGATTTTTGTATATTGATTAAAAATTTAAGGTTATTTTTGTTACAACATATTGTATGTGTGTTTCTACCCTTGTTTAAGGTATTGTATCTACGCAGCTCATTTAAAAATGTAAGGTAAAGTTCTAGTTTTTGAAAACTAATATTATGAACTATACAGGACAATCAAGAAACATAGGTCAGTACTGAGTCATTTATAGCAATCGAATTTCTAGATACATTAAGTATGTTTTCTAGATTAAGTAAATATATTTTAGATAGATACTCTTCAAATATATATAGAATATGGCATTTAAAATGTTTTGTTAACTTAAAATATTTTATTTTTATTTTTATTTTTTTATTTATTTTTTAATTTTTATTTTGCAATACAATTCAGTTCTACATATCAGCCACGGATTCCCTTGTTCTCCCCCCTCCCGCCCCCCTCACCTTCCCCCCAGCCCACCCCCCATTCCCATCTTCTCCAGGGCAAAGCCTTCCCTGCAGACTGAGATCAACCTGGAAGACTCAGTCCAGGTAGGTCCAGTCCCCTCCTCCCAGGCCGAGCCAAGGGACCCTGCATAGGCCCCAGGTTTCAAACAGCCAACTCATGCAATGAGCACAGGACCCAGTCCCACTGCCTGGATGCCTCCCAAACAGATCAGGCCAATCAACTGTCTCACCCACTCAGAGGGCCTGATCCAGTTGGTGACCCCTCAGCCATTGGTTCATATTTCATGTGTTTCCATTCATTTGGCTATTTGTCCCTGTGCTTTATCCAACCTTGGTCTCAACAATTCTCGCTCATATAAACCCTCCTCATTCTCGCTAATTGGACTCCCAGAGATCCACCCGGGTGAGAAAAACAATCAGTCAATGGGACCTCTTGAAACTGAGAAGCTTTTGTAGAGCAAAGGATACGGTCAACAAGGCAAAGCAACAGCCTACAGAATGGGAAAAGATCTTCACCAACCCCACATCTGACAGAGGACTGATATCCAGAATATATAAGGAACTCAAGAAATTAGACATCAAAATGCCCAATAGTCCAATTAAGAAATGGGCTATAGAACTAAACAGAGAATTCTCAACAGAGGAAACTCAAATGGCTGAAAGACATTTAAGGAATTGCTCAACATCCCTAATCATCAGGGAAATGCTAATCAAAACAACTCTGAGATACTACCTTATGCCTGTCAGAATGGCTAAGATCAAAAACACTGAAGACACCTTATGCTGGAGAGGATGTGGAGCTAGGGGAACTCTCCTCCACTGCTGGTGGGAATGCAAGCTTGTACAACCACTTTGGAAATCAATATGGCACTTTCTTAGAAAATTGGGAATCCATCTCCCCCAAGATTCAGCTATACCACTCTTGGGCATATACCCAAGGAATGCTCAACCACACCACAAGAGCACTTTTTCAGCTATGTTCATATCAGTCATATCAGCATTAAAGTATTTCTTGACAATAACACACATCTGCTCCTGGCAGCACCAGTTTACTTCACAGAAGTTGGGCATTGAAGAAACTCCTTAAGGAGTTTATTTTTCATTGTGGCAAAGTTAGCCACTGGGCAAAGAAATTGTTCTTGCATTTGACTGTTGACAATATACTTTGCAGACTGTACATGCAGGACCCACAGGAAATTGACTAATGAACTTTGCCAAATCAAGGCAAGACAATCCTTCAAAATTCATGCTTCACAGAAGAGTTTGTCAAATATTCAGCAGGACACAGAAGAAAACGCCAGCTGAACTTTCACAAAACAAGGCAGGACAGGCCTTCAAAATTCCAGCTTCACAGAGAAGTCTTCAAGACACTAAAGGGATGTAGGCTAAAGATAGATGCACCAATATTGCAGATGGAACTTTGGGTGACTGTCCAGTCAGTAAGATGCCTCTGTCATTGCTAGAGTTTTGGAAGTTGTTTACAATAAACTTGTTTACTCAAATAATATTATCCTTCTGGGGTCTTTGATGGAGTTGAAGACTAGATAGTTATAGTTGCAGTTTCCCTTAGTTATTATAGGGAGTAAATTAGGTATAAAACTTTGGATTCAATATGATAGGATACTTAGTGGAGTATTTTCTTTTAATTTGCCAAACACAATTGAACTGGAATTTATTACATTGTGAATGTAATCTTTAGTTGATAATTGTTTTTGTTGGGTACAGTCTTATGTTAAAGTTAAAATCTTTTTTTTTTTTTTGCTATTTTGACAGAAAGGGGGAAATGTTGTAGAATATTATTTTAAGGTGTTTTAACCTTTGTTTATGCTCTGGAACATTTGTTTAATGATGGAAAGGTGTGTTTGATTAAATAAGATTCACCTGCAGTCAGGAGGCCGAGTCAGCAACTAGATGATAGGAAGTGGTAGGGAGGAGCCAGGTGGAGAAAGATTTTTAAGGAGGTGCAAAGAGAAGCCTGAGGGCTTTTTGGAGGATAGGAGCAAGGAGAGGAGGTGAGCTATTTGCTATTCAGCCTCTCTGAAGAGGAGAATTCCACCTTAACCTTTGAATATTGAGTTCTTTGGAGGGGCAGAGGTTTAGTTTAGTTTCCTTCATAGCTTTGCAAGAGTTGGAGCCTGAGGGAACAGTATGTCCTCCCAACCTCAGCCCTTGCGGCCTAACCATTTCCAGTATCAGCAGAGTTGAAGTTGCTAATTTGGACACCCATGGCTTAAAAGGAAGCAACAATTAAATAAAAGGACAACGGAGACCCACAATAAGACATTACAGGGATAAAGAGTCCCTGGAACACATAGCTCTAAATGGGATATGTCCATCAAATCCTTTTCCTCAGAGTTTAAGGCACCTCTCCCACCACTAGAAAAGGAGGCAGAAGTGTAAGAGCCAGAGGGGATGGACATCAGAAGAACAAGGCCCTCTGACTCAACTTAGCAAAGCTTATATGAGCTGACAGAGACTGGAGCAGCAAGCACAGAACTGAAATGGGTTTGCACCAGGACTTTTGCATGTATATTAGATTTTTCAGCTTAGTATTTTTATGGGAAACCTGAGTATGTGAATCAGTGGGTCTCTGATTCTTGTACTTGCTCTTGGGGCTCTTTTTCCTTCTGTTTGGTTGCCTTGCCCAGCCTCATTGTGATTTTTTTATCTTATAATATTTTATTTATTTCTTATTTTGTTATTATCTCCTAGAAGCCTGTTCTTTTCTAATGAGAAACAGAATGGAGTGAGTCCAGATGGGAGGAGAAGAGGGAGGGGAAACTGTAATGAGGACATATTGTATGAGAGAAGAATCTATTTTCAGTAAAAAGGAAATAAAAAGAAATACTAATCAATTACTAAAGGATTTTAGATGGATTAGAGTTCAGAATATTTACAAATATTATTTTATGGATAGATTAGTAAATTTATATTAGTTCTTGCATAATGAATGTTTAATAATTTCCTACAGAAAAACCAATGAAATATTGTGAATGCAAAGTTCCTTGTCATTGAAGTAGATTTTTTATGACATATTGACTCTCTCATTTCTTCAAACCTAAAAAAAATAATTAGCATTTGATTTATTGCCATGCACATGTTTATCTTTCAATGAGAAAAATGTGTGTATTAGTCTACTGTATGTTCTTTTTATCTTAGCCCACTGACTTTAATTAGGGTTGCTTGTACAAGCATGAGTAGAGAGTGACTGAAGAAAATTGTACACACACACACCATGGCAAGCATTAACTGCCAGTAGCATCTCAGGTGCACCATATGAATCTCTCTCATACATGATGGAATCCTGCAGGGCCCAATCTTCTGCAATTCCTGTCCAGGTATTCCCTGATACTGTGGACTTATGAGTGCAATGACCATGTATTTTAGAAGACAGTGTTTCACAGCACTCCTTTCCATTTTCTGACTCTTATATTCTTCCTTTCCATTCCTTCTTACTGTTTGCTTCATCTTAGAGGAGATGATATAGAGCTTCCATTGGGGGATAATCACTCAATGGCCACTTCTTCTCAGTGCTTTGGCCAGATAATGAGTTTCTGTATTAACCATCAATCATTGCAGAAGATTCTCTGTCCTGAGCCTAGAACAGCACCAGTCTGTGGTATAAATATAAATATTTTGACAGAAATCTTAATAAGCTTTCACTTACCAAAGTAATAGTAATAGGTTACCCTGTAGTACCTCCCCAGCCACAGACTTTTGAGCAGGTTTGACTTATGACTATGCACTCCTTGCTGTAAAGTGGGATACAAATCCAAAAGCAATTGATTATCCTCCAAAGAGCCATACCCAGTTTGCAGCTCTGGATATATATTTCCTGGCAGGTCAGTATTATACAATATAGAGTCCACATATGGGTGAGATCATGATGAGCTTTCTCACCAGCAGACTGCATAGTATCTTCTGGAATAAGGAAAGTTGTTTACCAGGAAGACAGCTTCTAGCTCAGTGCCAGCTTCATTTATCTGTTTTCTATAAGCAAGTTTAACGCTGTCTTCAGTAATGGGGTTTTATCATCCATTTCTTGTACAACCTAGAGCAGTAGCAATATCTATATAGTCTCAGGAGCTTCTAAACTTTCTGGCCAGAATTTCATAGGTTGAATCCCATATCTGCCACTGCATTAAAAAAAATTCTATAACTTTTGAGAGAAGAATCATTCATCTACAAAACATAACTCCTTTGCACACTCTTTTTAAAATTTTATTTTCCATTAGCATATAAAGCAGTATATTATATACAGACCTTTATACAGCCTCAGGTTCTGTTTCAACCCTCCTTAAAACCCAGGACGTTCCTCCATCTCTGTTTAAATCTTTTCATACCTCATATTCTCCCCCACTACTTTAATTAAACTTTTGTAAATATATGCGTAATGAGCCTAACAAAAATGTTTAATTAAAATAAAAAGGTAGCTCTGGAAGACTGCATAAGATGTATCATTTAAAGACTTTATTTTTGCATTAATTACTCATATATTACTTTTATTTGTGTGGTGTGTGTGTGTATGTGTATTAAATGTATCTATCTGTTTGTGTGTGTGCCTGTGGGTATGCGGATGTGCAAGTACATGTGTACACATTCATGTAGAAGCTAGATAACAATATCTCTTGTCTTCCTCAATTGCTCTCCATTTTAATTTTGAGTCAGAGTCTCCCACTAAAGCTGACTTCCACCAATTTGGCTAGGTTGACTGGTCAATGAGCTCCAGTTATCTAGTCTCCACCATTTCCCTCTGGGGCTACAGATAATTGACAAAATGCCCATATTTTCACATATCTGTCTGGGTTTAAACTCAGCTCCTTATGATTGCCTAGCATCCATTTTACTTTCTGAATTATCTCCTTAGCTGCAATACTTTGTTTTAAAACTAAAAATTATAAAACTTATTAATTAGATAAAGAAGTAAATAAAATGTGAAAGAGAGTTATGAGTCTTGGTGGTGAGATAGCATTAACTGAAAAAAGTGTATATTTTAATAATCATAGATTCACATTTATAAAGCAACTTGTCAAAATGTTTCAATGGTTATTAAGCAAAATATAAAAGTAAGTCATATTCAAATTTAAGCTCACATGGAGATTTTAAAATCATTTAAAGAAATGTATCTTCTGAAAATCGCTAGCAGATTTAGTAATACGAGATTGGTTTATCAAGCAAACAGCAATTGAACTACAAAAATATTAACATTTCAAATGATAGTACATTGTAAAATTGTGATAAAATACAATAAACAATAACTTGTGGCTGGAGCGATGGTTCAGCAGTTAAGAGGACTTGCTGTTCTTCCAGAGGACCTGAGTTCAAATTCAACACTCACATCAGGTGGCTTACAACCACCTGTAACTACATATCCAAGGAATCTGACACCCTCTACTCACTTTTGTGGGCACTTATATGTGCTTATATGTGGTACACATCCAGGTATGCAGCCAGAAACAAATTCACATAAGTAAGAATAAGCAAAAAATTAAAAATCATTTAAAAATCTAGACGAAACACTTTCCTGCAATCTCTAAAACTCAAAAATTATAAAATCAGCACCAGGTAATTTTCAAATTTTTATATATAAAACAAATAATTTTTAAAGGGATAACCAGAAATGCTTGCATATCATATGTGGCTCTTGATCTCACCACATTACCTGAGTGAATATTAGACCTTAATATTTATTCCTTTGTAATTAGAAGATCATTTACTGTCTAGGAAATTTTGTAACACTAACAGAGCAATGGCAATAATAATTTTAAAATAAATATTTCACAGATGTTTAAAGAAATCTATTCTTTATTTCATGATCAAAGCCACCCAATAAAATTGTAAGGTAAAGAAAATTACTCATATACTTTCTTTCTAGAGGGTATATTCATTTTCAGTAAATCAGTAGAAGATTTAAGGAAAGCTAATATACACACACAATTCACTTCAGGGTGTCCAGACTGTTTCTTGTGTGAATGGCAAATGGATTTCTGCATTCATGATATTTGCACAAAGAATATCGATGCCATTAAATTACCTGCACTAATGCCTTTTAAAAATACAATTTGGATGTAGACATTTCCAGTGATTTTCTATGCAATGTCTGATTGCCTGTAGACAAAGACCTTTTATTTGAATTTTCATAATGTTAAAAATATAAATATGACCTTCTTTATATTTTGCTTCAAATCAGTCTCAGCATAAAAGTGAGTTTTTAAAATTTATTACACATAGATAATATTGACATGTAGTTTCAATTTTGTTGTAGCTCTCAGGAATCAAATGCATATAATTAATTATTTAACAAACATCAAATGATAAAGGTAGAGAGAAAACATGTTAATGGTGTTTATAAGGAATAAACTGATATTAAACCCATAATTACCTGTAAGTTAAAGTCTGACATTAGCTGAGATGAAGGTCAGTTCATCCTGGAGACATATTCAACTGCTCAGAGTGCTGAGCAATAAGGTTGTATTTTATTTATTTATTTATTTTATTTTATTTTATTTTGTATTTTTTTTATTTTACAATACAATTCAGTTCTACATATCAGCCATGGATTCCCTTGTTCTCTCCCCTCCCACCCCCCTCCCCTTCCCCCCAGCTAAGTTTTTAATGCATTAATAAGTAATAGTACAATATATATAAATACAGTTGTGTGAATAAAAAGTGATACAGATATATCAGTGACATAATTTCCTTCTCAAATGGTGTATCTTTCAATTACTCAGAAGAGGAGGAGAAGAAGATTTATAGTTTTTCCAAAACAAATATGTAATTGTAAAAAGGCAAATAAAATGATTATCAGTAAAACTAATTACCAAGAAAATGCAAAGGATGCCACAATGAGACAGTATCTTGTACACCTGGACATATACATATTAGTAAAAGAAAAAAATTGACATGACAACAAATGCCATTAAGGCTGTGAGGAAAAAGAACCATTATACATGCATGATGGAGAAATGGAATGGTATTTCTAAAAAATTAAAATGTACCCTGTAACCCAATAAGCCCCATTTCTGGTACATATTTGCAATTTAAATCAGTATCCCAGAGACCACTTCATCTCTGTTATTAACATTACTCACCATGACCAAGATATAAGGATGTGAAAACAATGTATCCATTTCTAGTTATATTAAAAAATAGAAAATTACTCATCTATAGTAAGTAAAGAAGTTGTTTCATTGAAATAGCATAAATAAACTAGGAAGGCCCTGTTCTAGTGAAATAAGCCAAACATAAGAAACATAGACATGATCTCATTTTCATATAAATGTAAAACAAGAGTCAAATTTATTGAAGCAATTCTTTTGTCTTGAACACTGAGGATGTCATGCTGTTATGAATTCACAAACAATATTTTAATTTTAGCAGGCTTTATTTTTAGGATAATTTTAGATAATTCCTACAATACAACCTTACATTAGTATGTTATAATTATCATAGTCAAGAGAACTTTTATTATTTATTCTTAATTCAAATCTATATTCTCCTTTCTTTAACCATAGTTAATGTCATTTTTCTGTTCTAGCAAATAATTTAGAATACCAAGTGGCCATTAGTTATCAGGTCTTCTTAGGAAACTCAGGGCTGCAACAGTGATTCAGACAGTCCTTGATTTTAATGTCTTTCATAGATTTTATGAGTACTTGCTGGGTACTTCATAGAATGTTCCCATGCTATGCTTTATTATATGCTTTTACATGAGTTAAAGCAGATGTTAAACATGGGATAGCAGATAAAGGTCATAGGGAAAAGGTATCATCTTAAGTAAGATTAAATTACAGATTCATGAGACTGTGCACATAAATCAATCAGATGCCTGTAGTACCGCATTTCATTTTAGCCTCCACAAAGTCAACACTTTCTTTGTTGTGTTTTATGAAAGTAAATCCCAATATTTAGTTAACAGTTAAGCAGCAAAGAACTTTGCCTATTCTCATAACAGTTAAGTAGACTGTGAATCATTTGGCCTTCTGCAGTAGATACTTCTTGTCTTCTCCAACCAATGACTAGTTCAGTAACATATTTATAACAGTGAGATTTGTGGGATCCATTTTGTTTTGGTCTTTGTATAAAACACTAACCATTTTGTTACTCTGTTTATTCCAGTTTTTCCCACTTAGGACACTTATATAGACCCCTGTCTCTTTCACAGAATGTACTGGCTATAAATTGTTTTTAATATCTTTTATATGCACTGACATTAAAAGACATTTTCATTTCATCTCTTTTTGTAGCTGGAGAATTTCTCTCCAGCTCCTGCCAAGTCCCGCCAGTCCCAGAGCCCACTTATAAAATAAACACACAGACTCTTACATTATTTAAACTGTTTTGCCATTAGCTCAGGTCTATCATTGTCTAGCTCTTACTCTTATATTTAGCCCATTTCTATTAATCTATACTTTGCCACATGGCTCATGGCTTACTGGTACCTTACATCTTCCTCGTCCTGGTGGTGGCTCCAGGCAGTCTCTCCCTCTGCCTTCCTGTTTCCTCAGTTCTCCTCTCTGTTAGTCCCACCTATACTTCCTGTCTGGCTACTGGCCAATCAGTGTTTATTTACACAGAGCAATATCCACAGCATCTTTCATTCTTCTTTCCCACACATTAGCCATTTATCCATGGGATTCTACTTCTAATCTTGGGGAATGTTGATGAACTGAGATATGGATACTAGATGTGCCAATTGCTACTGATGAATTTATGCTAGGGCTTCTAAACTAGTGATAACAAAACTCATGCTCGCATTTACTCGTATGATACAGACATCTGTAAACATGTCTGTGTGCAAACATCTGTATCTACATTAACTACAAGTGAACAGTGACAGCTCCATCTGGAATCTATGAACACATTGATCTTTCTAACCTCTTCTGCTCATTTATGTGCAACCTCCTACTCTATTGGAAAAAAGCCCATCTTTCACCATCTGACATTTGTTGACTTAAATGATGAGTACTGATATACGTGTATTTAACCATAAACTCACTGTAGAAAACATCACAGCAAAGACTACGGGGTTTATATGCAATTTTTTTCACATTTACTTTTGTAACATCCATTGGCTTCCAAGGTAATTTGATCAATGATATTTTTTACTACCAACTTCAGTGAAACCATTCACAAATTTAATGTTACATTTTTTTTTCAGTCTGAATTCTGGTACTGCTCATATATTGTTTTTGGAAATGTGTATATACTAATGTTCCCTCTTCTTTCTGAAAATGGTACATGTTTGTTTGTTTTAATTGAAAATAGATTCTTCTCTCATACAACACATCCCATGCAGAGTTTCCCCTCCATCTACTTCTCTTAGTTCCCCTCCCATTCCCCTCTCCTCTAGACCTGCTCTCCCCCATTTCATCACCAGAAGAAAAAAAAAACATGCCTCCAACAGAATACAGCCAAACAGGGTAAAACAAGATACAATAAAACCAGGTGAAAGCCCTCATATCAAGGCTGGACAAGGCAACCCAATAGGAGGGAAAGAGTCTCAAGAGGAGGCAAAAAAGTCAGAGATACACCCACTCCCACTGGTAGTAGTCTCACAAAAACACCAAGCTAACAGTCATAACATATACACAGAAGACCTACCTGGTGCAGGCCTGTTGCTTGCCATTTCATTCTCTGTGAGCCAATTCAAGCTCTGCTTAGTTGATATAGTGGGTCATGTTCTTCTGATGTCCTCCATCCCCTATGACTCCTACTGCCTTCCTCCCCCTCTTCCCTAGGGTTCTCCAAACTCTGAGGAGAGGTACTCAAAGGAGACCTCCAGTTCAGAGTCTGTCTCTCTTTCTCTGCATAGTGTCTGGCTGTGACTCTCTGCACCCATTCATATCTTCTACCAGAGGAAGCCTCTTTCATGGTGATGGGACAAGGCACATATATTAGGTCCCTGGCTATTCAGTCTCTGGTTCCAGCCCTCCAGGCAGTGTAGGGTATGGGCTTCTTCTCCTAGAATGGAACCTCAAGTTCAGCCAAATATTGGTTGACCATGGCCACTCCTACAAGTTTTGTGCCACCATTGCCATGGAGTATCTTGCAGGCAGAACATAATGTAGGTGTAGGGTTTTGTGGCTGGGTTGGTGTCCAGGTTTCTCTTCCCACAGCCTACAAAGTACTTTGTTGAGCCAAAGAGACTAGAACATATGGGCGAGGGCTCTAAGCCTGCACCAGCTTTACCTCTCTATGTTTAGTGAGTTGGGTAGAAATTGTCCTCAGCAATGGGACCTGCTGTCAGTTTTGAGAGACCGACCTTCCACACTAACATCAACCACAGCTGGTTAGGGATCTCCATGGAACCTCCTTGGCCAACAACTCAACTGAACTTAACTCAATCTCACTACTGGAAGCCTTGCTTGGCTACAAAAGATGGTCAGTTTAGACTCTTTACCCTCCATTGCTAGGAGTCCACATTAGGATCCCACTCATAGATTCCAGGCAGTTTCCACTAAACTAAGTTTCCACACCACATCCCTGTCTCTTTCAGCACTGTCTCCCTCCATCCCTCCCCCTCCTACCACAGATACCTCCTTCTCCCATCCCCACTCACCCCATCTCCCCACAGAATCTATTCTATTTCTTCTTCCCTGGGAGGTACATGCTTCCTGGCAAAACACTCCTCTTCACATAGCATTGCGGGTCTGTGGATTATAGCTTATTATTTACTACTTGTTTTGGTAGATGTATAGTTATTCTATGTATAAAATGTTACACAAAATCATTTTTGGTTGCATCTGAGTTTCTAAGCTTCATCTTCTAAATTTCCCTTCCACGAAACCAATATAGCATGTTAAATATAGACTTTCTACACTGACTTCATTCATTAACCAATGTGCATTTTATGTATTTGTATCTATACATGTTTGTGGGAGTTTGCAAGTATGTTCATTCACACATTATGATATACATAAAGAGCAGAGATCAAAGTGAAAAATGTTTTTACATGGGTGTTAGCCACCTCCCCATCTGCAAGTAAATTTTTTTTTCAGTCTAGGATATTTTTGCTCTTTACTTTGCTGGGTGTTCTTTGAACATCTTGAATCTGTATATTGGTCTTTATTACACATTTTAAAAAATAATAACCTAAGCCGGGCGGTGGTGGCGCACGCCTTTAATCCCAGCACTCGGGAGGCAGAGCCAGGCGGATCTCTGTGAGTTCGAGGCCAGCCTGGGCTACCAAGTGAGTTCCAGGAAAGGCGCAAAGCTACACAGAGAAACCCTATCTCGAAAAACCAAAAAAAAAAAAATAATAATAATAATAATAACCTACCATCATTTTTTTTCTATTTTATTTTCTCTTAGTTTTTTGGATATTCCAGTGGCATGTTATCCTACTTTAAATTAAATGAAGTCCTTACATGGTTTGTTATAGTCATCTTCCCTCCTCATTTCTTCATGTAAATCACACACACACACACACACACACACACACACACACACACACTCACTCACTCACTTATATCAACCTGTTATTTTTCCAACTCCATTTCTGTTTCTTTAATCCCTCTGTTTATTATAGCTCTCTCAGCTATTATTATGATAACAGCTGTTGATGTGGAGTTAAGGCATTGATGTGGTGAGCTTTCCATATCATAGAAGAAGAAAATCTTCACTTGTAGTGGATCTACGCCACTGAGTTTCAGTCTTTTCAAGGGGTTTTTATCTAGTTATGTGAAAGAGTAAGGAAAGAAGAGCTTGAACTGAATAAATGTGTTTCTTTTTCTTGGAGGGTAATAGGTAATTCTTTCCCACTAAGATTGTAGACCTGGTTAAGGATATTTTGAAATGTTTTACACTTCCCCTGTCAGACCCTAGGAAGGCTTTCATGACACTGATGTGGTTTGGGTGAAGTGTGGTTGTGCCCCTTGAGGGCTCACATACTGGTATCTTGGTCCATGGTGTCATAATATTACAGAAGTGGACCTTAGTGTAGAAGTCATGAGGTTAATGGGATGATGCTGTGCTCACTGAATGGTCTGGAACTCAAAAGAATGCATATAATTTTATGTCCAAGGGTTATTATAACATAAACTCACTCCTTGTGCTTGACACCTTTTCATGTGGGATTTTTCAATGTTTTGCTTCTCTGCCATGTTCCAATGCAGCCAGAAGGCCTTTCCTCAGATGCTGAATCTATACTGGTCTGTAATGTGCAGGTACAGAATCATCAGGTCTGTAATCTTTTTTTCTTTTTTTCTATGTTATCCAGTGTCAGATTTCTGTTTTGTTTTGTTTTAATTAAAAAAAATTAAATGACACATGTCTTCATGATGATACATGGGCAAGATTCTGGATATAAATCTGAGAAACTACTGCAGGCCTATTTATTTAAGACTGGAGCCCCTTGGAAATTATCAGTCTACTTCTAGTGTTGGAACAACATGTCAACTTAAAGATTCCTTACACTCTAAGTGTCCCCCAGTTCCTGATTCATTTAGATAGATGTCCATTGTCATTCTTTGTATGAATGCTTCTTTACATAGAATGGAGTCATATCCAATAAACTCATAAGCTGAATACATGAAGTTAAAATTATGGTTAACATATGTGACTTATCTAACATCACAGGTTGCCTGCAGAATATAAAGAGCATAGGTTGTTTGCCCCCCATATTGTTTGTGTGAGTGGGAGATGAGGATTGATGCTGTTGCTATTTTTCAAGAGAACATCACACCTTACAATAGAAGCCTGAGAAAAGATCACAGCTTGAAATTCAAGTGTAATTTTCTACTAAATGCATACCATCCATGTGCCATCTGAAAACAATAACTTGAGGCATGGTAGTTGTGACATCATACTTCTTTATTTCAGATTCCAGTTGGTGCTTTCCTGTGTAGTATCAATTCTCTTTAACTTTCTGGCAAGGTCTCTGTCATTAACTTTCAATATGTCTCATATTTTCTTATTGTAAACAGGGATCAATATCTTTAGAATTTTGATTATTGGAGTTGAAACAAATCCCCATGTTTACTATTTCCCACTGAAATAACATATATAGAATATTTTTCTAAAGGATACTTATCATGGTCTTGATTGAAGATTTAATTACCCTGTCTGAATCCTGTGCTTACATTTCTAATAAAATAAAAGCAAGTATATAAAGGATTATACATGACGAGAATCCCCAAATGTGGAGTCCTTCCTGACAGGGACTATAGGCCTCCCTGCCTATCAAGTGTTATCTTATGCTGCTCTCCTTCAAATAATATCTGGTGCATAAGAAAATGACTTGAAATGTCCTGAGACAGGTTGTGGATATTAACTACAGTTCCTCTTTGATAATGATGGTGAAACTTTGTGGTTCACCTTCTTTTTGTCCTTCAAATTCTTCCCTCATTTTCAGTGTGGCTGTTATGCCCTCTAGTTCCCTCATCAAAATGAAGCATTTCTCTTTCCCAGTATTTTAGCAAGAACTGTATTTCCTATTCTTTCCTGGTAAGAGACCTTACATATTCCCTCATCATAATAATAATCTCTATGCCTTGAACCATTTACCCACTAGTTTGTTTATAATAATGCTATGTAAATTCAATGAGAGCATATCAAAACAAACTACATAAATAAAGATTGTAATATAATGCATAAAACAGTGAGCAAATAATAAATGATATTAACTAATTTTTTTCTCAGTTATTTTTTGAGTGATGCTTATCTCATTAACACATTTGCATGTCCTGTTCTTTGCTAAACACTGGGAAATTTTTGCTTCAAGTCTACTTTGGTCAAAAGACACTGCCACTCCAAGTCAGATCATGGCAAAATAACACCTCCACACACAGGCATCTCAGAAGGACCCAGGCTGATTACCATTGCTGAGAAAAGTTCTACTTTTTGCTGCCTATGAATGCTGCTTGCACACTGTACTTGCCTTCATGCCATGGCCTATGATGGGCAAAAGAGTCCCTGGAGCCAACACTGCAGCAGTTGTGGCAAAGAAAGCATGGAGAACTGCACCCTAGATCGTAAAGATTGTTCTGAAAAGAAACAAGATCTCTTTTGCTCATTTTTAAATGCAAGTAAGAAAAGACACATCAAAGCTTACACCTGACAAAACGCAGGAATCAAATAGTCTCCAAAAGCAATATAATTTTGAAATGGGAAAATAAAAATGTCAGGAGAAGGTTGCATGGCTTTTTTGTAATATTAGTAAATCAAATGAATGATTTCCTCAAGAGATTGTTTCTTTATCAAAGGCAAATAAATATAAACACCTGTATTAAAATTGCACCACACCTGGCTCTCAAATGAGCTGCAGTTGCTTCTTTTAATAACAGGGGAATGCTGAAGTAGGCAGCATTTTATTTTGTAAAACAGGTGATGTTGGGGAAAGTTACATGTATATTATGTACAAGATAATGATAGTTTCTGATTAAAAAGGAGACTCTTGTTGCTAGTAGGCATGCAGAAAATCTGTTGTACCATTTCAGTGTTACCTTAGGCACTGACAAATCTACAAAGATATTGACATTTCCATTTGCCTGTAGGTATGATTATTTATAATTGCAAACCTTATTTAAAGTAAGGGGGTACAAATTTACATATCCAAAGACAAATTACACCTCAGTAAAAGAAGTCCTCATTTTTCAGATTCATTGCTTTTATGTTATTATTGATTCCATAAGAAAGGGGTTATTGAAAATAGAGGGATGATATCTTTGTAGGTCTGAATCCTAGGACCTATCTTGATTACCAGGCTAATAAGAACATTTGCTTCTTTGCCTTGGTTTTTTTCTCAACCATTCTTCCATAGCACACAGTGAAATCTACTATAGACTGAATTTGTTTTACAAATGTATAGTGACTGGATGTTCTGACCAATCTCAGCATTTCAGGTCACGGCTCTCTGTTCCTGCCAATTACCTGTTCTGTTCCTTCTGTGGATACTCTTCTGTATCAGTTCCCATGAGGTCTCTCTCAATATCATTGCCTCTAAGCCAAGAGTAAAGTCAAGGACCATGATATGATGACACCGAGTATTCTTACCTGAGTTACCAAGACATAACACATCAGACTTTTGAAATCTCCAACAATGTCCTTTGAAGTAAAAAGAAACAAAGGTGATTTCCATGTCATTTTAAAAATTATAAACTGGGCCAGGCAGTGGTGGTGCACAACTTTAGTCCCCGCACTTGGGAGGCAGAGAGGTGGATCTCTGAGTTCAAAGCCAGCCTGGTCTACAGAGTGAGTTCCAGGACAGTCAAGGCTACACATTGAAACCCCACCTCAACCTCCACCCTGACAAAAAATCATTAAACTCAAAAAATATCCTTTGTTAATGTGTGTATCTCTTTGGACATTATTTTAAAAGAGATTTTAATCTTTATATGATTAATTTTTAAAATTTTTATATATGTTTATGTGTCATGTGCACATGTGTAGATGCAAGAAGACAACTCACCCTCCCCTTTTCCTTCTTTTGAGACAAGTTCTCACCATTCTAGAACTAGCCAATTATGCTAGGCTGGTTGCTTCAAGAGTCTCCACCTCCTGAGAGCTGGGATCTGAATTGTTTGCCACCATACTGGGCTATTTGTTCCTGGGTTCATGGGTTCAAACTCAGGTCCTTACAAGCACCTTTCTTCCTGAGCCTTCCTCCCCCCTTCTTCATTTTATTTATAGTTTGTATTGAAACAAGACTTTGAGTAAAAGGAGATGAATTTTTTGAGATATTTTTTCAACACTAAAACTTTTTACCAGTTGTTAGCTAAAGTGATAGAAAATAAAATATCTAATTTTTGTTATGTAAATTTATCCCTAAGATTTGAGGGTAAACATTGTACTTTGACTTATGGGCCTCAATGCATTTTACAAAACAGAACAAGAATTTGATCAATGCCTGTGCAAGTAAGCTTTTTCACCTTTGGAAACTGATTTTGTATGTGGAAGCATAGTCAGGTCTCATGGACAAAAACCTAGTAGTCCTTTGATGTCATTGCCACAGAAGGGAATTGGAGAAAGTGGTGGAAATAATAGAATAAGTGGACATGCCATTGAAATTAACTGATTGCCAATTAATCAATATCTGAGAAGTGCATTTAAAACAGTATGTAGATAGAAAAGTGAAAACTATAATTAGCGAAATCTCAAATCAAATGAAAAGGCAGTTCTACACATTTGTATCAACAGCTGGTGTCAAGTGCTTAACAATGACCAGCAAATAATATCCCCATTGAAAGTATAAACCTCTTTCCCCAGGCAGTGGTGGCGCATGCCTTTAATCCCAGCACTCAGGAGGCAGAGCCAAGCGGATCTCCGTGAGTTCGAGGCCAGCCTGGGTTACAGAGTTAGTTCCAGGAAAGGCACCAAAGCTACTCAAAAAACAAAAAACGAACAAACAAGCAAAGAAAAAAGCCTCTTTCTCCAAATAAGCCACACTATCAACTGGTAATTTTCCATATGCTGAGTATAGATTCTCTCTTACTCAGAAAATGAGACCCACAGCTCAGCAGAAGACTAGCATTAATAATACCATTCACTATTCAAAAGGGGAGAAGATGAAGATTGTTCACATGAGGAAGACACAAGAAAACAAGGGTCACAGTGGTGGAGGGGAAGAAGGAGGACAGGAGAGAAATATTTACGAAGTGTTTTAAGGAAGGAACAACAGAGCAGGGTAAGCTGGTATCAGAAACATGGGCTAAGTAGCTTTGGGCTGATTCAAACCCCTGGACATGTTGGTTTTATAGCTGAAGTTTTAGATAATGCCAAAGCCCCTTTATAAGTGATTGATAAACATGGTCCAGAATATGACTAGTAAGCCAACAGTTTTTCCAAGAACTGAGAACAACAAATCATTTATTTGTCTTGCACTTTCAACTTCTATTTATTTCCATTCTTTTAAATGGTTATAACAGGGAATGAAGAAATGGCTTACTGGTTAAGAGCACTTGCTTCACAATCACAGGAGCCAGAATTAGGATCTCAGCATGCACATAATGAACAGGACATCCACAGAAATGCCCTTAGCCACAGCTCCATGTAGGGTTGACATAAGAGGTATGCTGAGGCTTGCTGAATGGACATATAAAAGAGGAAATTCAGAAGACACGCTATGCCTTCTTCTGGCCTGCTCACATTTGTTCATACCCCCTCAGAGATAGATCCACTTATAAATAAATAAATCTATAAATAAATAGACAAACATTTATAGCATATGAAGACTGTTGAATACCAAAACCCATGGACATTCACATTTGAAAGGTGAGCTTTCTATTACTGTTAAGGAGAAGAGCATTTTTATGTATGTGCTGGGGAGGTGTTTACTTTTTGTTTTCAATACATCTCAACCACAGTTTCACCTCCTTCCATTCTCCCATTCCCCCATTCCTCCCCCCTCACCCTAGATCCATTCCTCCTCCATTTCCCTTCTTCTGCACCCAAATAATATCAAATGACTTGTCAGGTTCAACTTCCATATGCTCCAGAAAATCAATATTTTTAATATACTAAAAACAATTCATAGTTATCAAATGCTACAATATTCTTAAATGCTTTATTGTTCTTAACTAACTTACAAAATGAGAATTCTTTTTATTGAAATTGAAAAGCACCAACAGAGTGAATGGAGAAAGAGTATACCACAGTCATTTCCATGGCTGTCTCAGTAACTAAACACTCCAGAAATGGATAAAATTATCAATAACTGACCAAAAAACTCTGAAAAATCTACAAAGGGTTTGGAACTTTAGTCCTAACAAGCATAATTTCTTACTTTCAAGGGCATTCTAGTTTCTGTCACAATTTTCGTCTTGCCCTCTTTGAGTTGCATGAGCTAAACAGGGACTTCCCTCCTGTAACACACTGGGCTTCATGAATTTGTAGCCATATCCTCTTCATTTCCGGTGTAATGAAAACTTTAAGCATCTATGGAGTGTGATGCTTGTGACAATACTTGAATCTTTCATTCAAGCCTTAGAATTTTACATTGGACAGTCTCTGTGGTGGTTTGAATAAGAAGAGCCCCCATAGACTCCTATCTGAAAGTTTAGGGAGTGGCATTAGGAGGTGCAGCCTTGTTGGAGTGGGTGTGGCTTTGTTGGAGGAAGTGTGTTACTGGGAGTGGGCTTTGGGGTTTTGAATGCCCAAGCTGGGCTCATTGTTTCACTATCTTTTCCTGCTGCTTGACAGTCCAGATGTAGAACTCTCAACTACCTCTACAGTGCCATGTCTGCCTGTGAGCCGCCATGCTTCCTGCCATGACAATAATGGACTAAACCTCTGAACCTGTAAGCCAACCTCAATTAAATATTTTCCTTTATAAGAGTTGCCACGGTCACGGTGTCTCTTTACAGCAGTATAAACCCTAACTAAGAATCTCAAACAACAAATGCATAAAGAAAATAGAAGCAAGATGGATATTTAACAAGCCCTTTGAGCTTTATTTCCATGACCATATTGCTCTCAAAACAAGACAAATAAGAACTTTAAAACAACATATGAGACTTTTTCTATTTTCTCCACGAGTAAATAAGACATCTTACTTGCAAAATCAAAAATAGAATACCTTATTGAATTCTTATACCGGTATAGTTCCTATGACAACAGTCATAATTATAACTGAACACCTGATTGCATTCTGGATTATTTAACTGTTTTCTTCTGAAAGATATTTTAAGGATTAAAAAGGAAATGCTTTTTTTTTTTCCTTTGTGAAGTTTGTTATGACTTAAAAAAATTGTAGACTGATACGTTGATGGTAAACAACAGTTCTCTAATTGGGCTTAAGACTCTTTGAACAAGAAGGAAACCATGCCTGGTACTGGAAACCTAGCTAACTACTCACTGCTAGTGAAGTCATGGTTATTGAAGGAGAATCAACAATCACTACCTTACTAAAACAGCATATTCTCCAACAACAGTCTACACATTTGTCCTTATACCCATAGATAAGTGTAATTTCTTACTCCTCACCAAAGAAACTTCTCTTTGCCTCAAAGGGAGATCACTACAGGAAACCGCAACCAATCAACATGCAGAGTTGTAGAGCCCCAGTTCCAATGGAGACAGCTTCTACCTAAGGCTCATGCAATATTTTGGAAGTGGAGACAGAAAGACTGTAAGAGGCAGAGAACTAGGGAATATGCTGTGAATTTGTATCTTCTAGTGATGTCAGAAACTACATATTAAGTCTCATAAAAATGTATGGATTTACACACATAAAATCTCATGTGTGATTGTTAAATATGAGCTGAACAAGGATGACACCGACAGATATGCTAAAATGGACAGGGAAAAGTTCACATGCCCTTAACCCACACAGAGACCTCTAGGCAAATAAGGAATACTGAGAGGAGAAATGGTCTTCCCTATGGGAAAGGACATTAACTGCTTATCCAAAACTCAGTGGTAAACTCTAAATACTTACATACAAGTATCATTATACAGATTGAGCAGGTTGTATATAAAAATATATATGTACATACAAATACATATATGCATCTAATAACAATTAACGAAAGGAGAGGCCATTGATTTTAAACAGAGTAAGTGACACATATAGGAGGCTTTGGAGGGAGGAAAGGGAAGAAATAATATTATTATACTATAATCTTAACAATTAAACAATTTAAAAGAAACTATAAAAACCTACAACACTCAAAATATGTATTCCAATAGACTCATTAGCTAAAAGAAAAAATAATTGAACTAGAAAACAATAAACTTGAGTATTTCAGTAAAAATAACATTTCTAATATATCCATATCTAAACCTGTATCATTTTATTTCTAATTCTGGGTAGGGGGGACAAATCAACTAATTTGATAATTTTATCAAATAGAATAAAATTTTTATTTGATTTTCCAAAACTCTTCTGCATTAGTTTGACTATTCTGATCTCTGTATTCGTGGTTACTACAGACTAAATTGCCTCCTGAAATATTGATATTGAAGCCCTAACGTTCCATGTAACTGTATTGGACTTAAGGACTTTGGAGAGACAATGATGTTGAATGAGATTATAAGTATGTTGACCTACAAGAAGAAGAACAGAGGAATTTTTGAAACCAAATACCTGGAAGATCCAACTAATTTCTTTTGGCTCATGGCTCTAAGACATGCAGCTTATCCTAACAAGGGAAGTATAGCATAGCAGATTCTTAGTATCATAAGAGTGTGTCTGAGATTAAGAGGCAAGAAACACTAAACCAGATCCATGATTGGACTATATCATTAAAAACTCACACCAAGAACTTTCACATCAGTCCAGTTCCTACTTCTTAAAGTCCTCAGGACTTCTCCCAAAGAGTACCACCAGCTGGAGACGAAGTACGAAGCATATTACATTTAAATCATGACTAACCATCAATCTTTGGTTATGTGAATCCCCCATCACATAACTAATGAGTATATGAAGACAAATCAAGACAGTGGCCAACTGTAAACTACAATGAGACTACTTTATTGCACCCAGACCATGCTATATCCTATAACTCACAATTTAGCCACCAGAAATATAAAATAATTAATGTATCATGTGTTACCTTATGAAAGTCACACAAAGTTATTTTATTCTATAGTGTTAGTTGGCTAATGCAGCATGCTCAATCAAAGTTCATGAGATAACTAAAAATTTCTTGCACTGTTAAATTCCCTATCAGATAATAGATGATTAATGCTTCTTTGTTTATAAGCCTCTGCTCCCAGACACATATTATCATTTCTCAGAAAAATATCATAAAAATTTTAACATATATGCATGTGTACACACACACACACACACACACACACACACACACACACACACACATCTCTGAAAATTTTCATTAAGGCTTTTTATCCTGGGATTTAACAACATCCAAGACTGTGAAGCAAAAGGAAAACATCATTTAATGTTTTAGAAATGTACCACATGTAGAATGTTTGACTTGAGTTTATCAGGTTCATATGAACTTTTGTGGTCAGTGAGGAAAATCAGATCCATTCTCATGTGGTAGAAATTTTCATCTAATGTGTAGTAGGTCAGCATGGTGGAGTGGGTTCTGTTTTTGAACCCTATTTGATGAGTCATTCTCACTGGTAATCCCTAGGTTTAGAGAAATATCACAAATGTAAATGTAAAAACAGTTCTCCTGGGAAGTTTGTTTGCTCTCATGTGAGATGGTTCATTTTCTTGAAGGTCTCTGGAAAAGCACATTAGTTGTAGGGAAAAACACTGAACAGCAAGGGCTTGGAGTCTAATGCTGATCTGGTTTTCTGTTACTGAAATGAAGCACTCTGATCAAAAGCAGCTAAGAGGCTGGAAGGATTTATTTCATCTCTCACTTTCAGGTTTCTACTCATCATTGAGGAAGGTCAAACAGGAGGAGCTCAAGGTTGTAACTGAAGCAGAGACCTTTGGAAAATGCTGCTTGCTGGCTTATTCTGTGGGTCTCTCACAATCTCAACTTTACCTGGCCTTTGTTAATACATCACAGGACCACCTGCCCAGGGATGGTGTTTCCCACTATTGGCTGGGCTTTCCTAATTCAACAATCAAGACACTCCCTTACAAACATGCACCCTGCCATTCTGATCTAGGAAAACTCTCCGTGGAGGCTTTTCTCTCAGATGACTCTAGGCTGTGTCAAATTGATTTTGAATGCCACTTAACCAGGACATCTGTGTATCACAAGTAGTGAGGCACATTTCCTCATGGGAACCAAAGGAGTTGTTTTGTTTAAAGTTATGTAACCTCAAATTTTCCAGATTGTAAGTCTGTTGCCTACATTTTGGTGTTGCAGCTAACTTCCTTGGGTTGGAGTTTTCCTTCTAGTACTTTCCGTAGGGCTGGATTTGTGAATATATAATGTTTAAATCTGGTTTTGTCATGTAATATCTTGTTTTCTCCATCTATGGTGATTGAAAGCTTTGCTGGGTATAGTAGTCTGGGCTGGCATCCATGATCTCTTAGTGTCTGTAGATTGTCTGTTCAGGACCTTCTAGCTTTCAGAGTTTCCATTGAGAAGTTGAGTGTAATTCTGATAGGTCAAGTAACATTTTTTAAGTTACTTGAACTTTTTCCTTTGCAACTCTTAATATTTTTTCTTTATTCTGTATGTTTAGTGTGTTGATTATTATGTGGTGATGGGACTTAATTTGGTCTAGTCTATTTAGTGTCCTGTAAGCTTCTTTTACCTTCATAGGCATGTCTTTCTTTAAGTTGGGAAAGTTTTCTTCTATGATTTTGTTGAATATATATTCTGTGCCTTTGAGGTGGAATTCTTCTTCTATCTCTATTATTCTTAGGTTTGATATTTTCATGGTATCCCAGATTTCCTGGATGTTTTGTGTTAAACATTTCCTGGATTTAACATTTTCCTTAACCGATGAATCTATTTCCTCTATGGTATCCTCAACACCTGAGATTCTCTCTTTCATCTTTTATACTCTGCTGGTTATATTTGCCTCTGTAGTTCCTGTTGTTTTACTTAGATTTTCCTTTTCCTGAATTCTCTCAATTTGTGTTTTCATTATTGGCTCTATTTCAATTTTCAAGTCTTGAACTGTTCCCTTGACTTGTTTGATTGTTTTTTCTTGGTTTCTTGGCTTTATTTAAGGGATTTATTGATTTCTTCCAAGTTTTTGTCTTTTCCTCTATTTCTTTTAGAGAAATTTTCATTTCCTCTTTAAGGGCCTCTGTGGTCTTCATAAAGTTATTTTTAAGGTCGTTTTCTTCTGGATCATCTGCTTTGGAATATTCAGGTCTTGCTGTTGTAGGGTCACTAGGTTCTGGTGGTACCATATTGCTCTTTATGTTGTTGAATGTATTCTTACAGTGCTGCCTACCCATTTCTACCCCTTCAATCCACACAGGAGGTCTCTTCTTGCAATTGGTACAGGTGGGACCTGTGGCAGTGGCTGGGGGAAGGGGCATGGAATGTTCCCCTGAGGCCTAGGAGCTAGACAACTGGGCTGTCCAGGCAAGAGAAGGGGCCTTTCCTCTTCTTCCCAGTGGGTGCAGCAGGGGCATGTGCCAGATTGCAAGTCTGAACAGGTCATTTACCTCTAATAACTGCAGACAGTTTTTCTCTGACTCAGAAGATATGTTTTGAAAAACATACAAAATTGCCCAGAAATGCTTAGTCATTAAATAAAGATTATACCAGGGGAGCCTGTTTGACTTCTTTGTCTGGGTTATCAGAGATATGAATTCACTAGCCTACTTGAGAAATATGCACTCACTCCTGGGGATCCTGGAAAGAAGACCAACTTCTATCTTCCCCTGGGAATGCCTAGGCTACTGCTCAGCCAAGTGAACTGCAGCAAATCCAGAGATTCTGAGACTTCAGCATTTGGGTCTACAATTTTCCCAAAGACTATTGCTGGGAAGTTCCCACGAAAATGTGGGCATCTCAGGCAATGGTGAGGACAAGATAGTAAGAGAGCTTGACAATATTCTCTTCTATCTATTAAAACAAACAAACAAAAAATATTCAGCCAGAAAGCCTGTGAAGGAAGCAAAATATGGTTTCTAGTTTTTGCTCAGTATGGGAAAATAGCAAATTAAATTATTAATGCTAAAAAGAGAAAAGCACCAGAGTATTTTAAGAGTGTTCCACTAATAAATTTTGAGGCTTATTTTCCAGATGGGAAACTTACTGTGATATTTAGGAAGTGACAGCCCAAAAGACACAAGCACAGATGAGTCATAAGTATATGCATGCTTAAAACATAATTTTTATTTTCTTTTCAATTGATTATGTGTGAAGGGGTGGATATTCAGGTACCAGGATGGGTGCCTGTAGAGGTCAAAGATAGACTTTAGAAGTCTTCTTCTGTCACAGGCTCCCTTGCATTTTAACACAGGGTCTCTCCATTAAATTGCTGTTCAAGTTTATATGAATTGCAAGAAAGCTCCAAGGATCTTCCCATTCCTGCCCCCCTCTTCTGGGGTTACAGATGGAAGCCATCATAATGTACTACTTTTTATGTGGATGCTGGGTGTCTGAATTCTGGTCCTCATGCTTGTAAAGCAAGCACTTTATTCACTGAGCCATGTCTGAAGCTCAAAAGCTATTCTTTCTTACTTTTTAATTCTTAAAGAGTGATTGTCTTTTAAAATCAAAATAATCAATAAATAGTATGATTTAAAGTGATATTTTTCGAAATAAAATATGCAACATCTGTATTTATTGAATTTGTGTCTCCTGAATTTTATGTCCAGTTTCTGAAGTCGTTTTATGGATAATACTCTTTTCAGAAAATCTACCTCTGTGATTCTTTTTTAAAAAATGAACATGTGCATCCTTACCCCTAAAGGCCCTAAAGATCTCTATCTGATTTGTCTTCTCAAGGACATGTATAGAAGCATAAGCTTTCATGAGATGTGTTTGGAAGTTTCACTCGTGCAAGCCAAGCTAGACTGTCTAGAAAGTCCTATAAAACCATGAAGAATTATGGCTTTGATTGACTAAGCAAGGCACCACAACACATGAGGGAGAAGTCATTGAAGAGTTTCTCAGTTGAATTGAAAGGAGATGCTCCTTTCTTTTAAAAGCCACAGAGCTATTCCAATCCCACACAGACACCTACAAACCAATCTAGAGAGATTGTTAGTGTTTTGCAATAATTTGAGATTTCATTTTATACCTATCAGAATGGTAAGATAATAAGACAAATGACAGCTCATTCTGATAAGGATGGGAAGAAGAGGAATATTCATCCATTCCTGGTAGGAATGCAAACTTGTATAACCATTAGAGAAATCAATGTGGTGGTTCCTCATGAGGATGAGAATCAATCTGCCTCAAAATTCAGCTATACCACTTAATGCTGCATAGCTTTTTGGCAACGTGACACAAGTTCAAATTATCTGAAGGAAGGGATCCTCAATAGAGAAAATGGCTTATGAGATCTAGTTATAGGGCATTTTCATTATTATTGATTGATAGGGGGATATCCCAGCCCATAGTGGCTGATACAGTCCCTGAGATAGTAGTCCTGGGTTCTATAAGAAATCAAATGAAGGAAGCCATGTCATATGAGCAAGCCTATAAGCACCCTTCCATGGCCTCTGCATCAGGTCCTGCCCCCAGGTTCCTGATTTGTTTAAACCACTTCCTATTACGGCTTCCTTCAATGATGGAGTACAATGTGGAAGTGTAAGTCAAATAAACCCAACTTGCTTCTGGTCATGGTGTTCTATCACAGCAATAGAAACCCTAATGACCACTCCTAGGCATATACCCACAAAGGATGCTTCATCCTACACAGAGGCACTTGTTCAACCATATTCACTGCTGCCATATTCAGGACAGCCAGAAACTGGAAACAACCTTGATATCCATCAACAGATAAATGGATAAAGAAAATATGGTACATATTTACATAATGGAGCACTACTTAGCCACTAAAAGATGAAATCAAGAAGTTTGCAGGTAAACAAATGGAGCTAGAAAAATATCCTGAATGAGGTAACTCAGACTCAGAAAGACAAATGTGGTATGTATTCACTTATATATGGTTAAGAAAATGATAACAAAGTTACAATCTGTAGAACCACAGAGGTTAGGTATAGAGTAAGAGGCTAGATGGTGACAGATCTCTCTAGGAAAGAAAAATGAAATGGATAGTTATAGATGGATGGGAAGGACTGGAACTGGAGGATCAAGTAGCAAGGAGTCGGATGAAGGAGGTAATACAAGAGATAAAATTAAGAGCAATTTGAAGTATAGTATGAAAGTCTAATATAGTTAGAAGTTTCTGAAAATATAAAAATATGTACAAACAAAATCTTAAAATAATGGGGGTGGGGGGCAACAACTAGACATGTCACCAAATGAAGATTCCAGTCTCTGGACTGGATTACATCTAATTCAATTGTTGGCCAAATGGGTGCTATGGGAAATGTCAAACAACCCAGGCTGTTGCCAAAACTATAGTTTGCTCTTCACTGACAGCAATGCCCTGTTGCTGAAGACAACACCTATACAACTCATTGAACCAGTTTGATCCAGAAGTCAAACTGGTGCCTATACAGAGGCTTCATCCCTATGTGCTAGTGTCTTTAGTCCAGGCAGGTACTCTGCATGTTAACAAAGGAGAAAAGTAAATACCAACTCAGTCACAAATGCTTTGATCTACAATGCTGTCCTGTGTGCAAGATATGCTAGTGTAATGTTGGCACAAAGTTTGTGGGAGTAACCAATCAATATCTGATTTGCATTAAGGCTGACTACACTAGATGGACCCTATAAATGACACTTGGCTGACCCAGAACCTAAGATTAGATAGCCCAGTGAAAGTGTATAGTTCCAGACAGGAAGGAAGGAGGGAAGGAACTGGAAAAAGAGGAGAGGATGGAAACTGTAATAAGGATATATTATATAAACAAAAAGTTATTTTCTATAAAAGAAAAAAGAAGAAAATAGCATTTTTTGTTAAAGACATATATAATACACAGTTACCATTTCTACTAGATTGTATCAAATGCAAAGTGATATTCGTAGTTCTCTTTCTAAATGTAATTTACATGTGATGTGAGTTGTACTAACTGTTCTTAGGACTAACATCCACATTCTTACTGGTGCACTAATTATGATGGACTGAATCCCTGAAGGCATGACTTCATAGAGCTAGACATGCTGTGAGCAATAGGAATAATTTGATTATTGAAACATGGATCTTAAGGTGACATAAAATCTCTTATTATAGAGTGACTAGAATCTTCCTAATCAGTGCAATCTAATGTGTGGGTAAAGGATAGGTTACATTTTATTATAAAAAGGGAGAACAGAAGGACTATCAACACATAAATCTTTATGTCCTTTGTGCTTTTCAGTGACAATTAAAATTGATTTGTGGACAAGATGTGTTAAATATATTGTAATGAGTAGCCTCACCCTTCCTGCAAGTTATGCTTTATTATTCAAAAATACTATATAAGTAATGTACTACTCAAATGTCTGTCCTCACCTATAGGCTTTATCTTGAATGAAAATTCATTAAGTAAAAGTTTAAAAGCAAAGAAAACCTGTTACATTTATTTAAAAGTTACTTAAGTTTTTAAGTTTCCTGAAATGTCAACAATTCCTGTCTTTCCCACTCATGTCCACCTGCCTTGAGTATCCTTAGTTCCATAGGATTGCAGATATATTTTATACTCATAGCTAACCTCTGAAAAACCTTCTATGCATAATTCATTCAGCTTACTAGACAGTTCATTGACTTGCAAAGCCTGTCAAACTCACAAAACTCTGATTCACAGTATAGTTCCTCATAATTAATCTCCAAGCCTATCAGCAAATAAGCTCTACAACCTGTATGGCTTTAGCAGAAATACAGGCTAGGTTCTTCTCAATGCCAACTTAGTTTTTATTCCCTCCTCTCAGCTATTCAATTGCATAATGTAGATACTTCTGTCCTTGGCTCTTGATCCTGCTGCTCAATTCAGAGTGAGGTAAGTCTGGATAGTAAATACCCCAAATTTATGATGAGTTATCCAAACCACCACTTCCTCTACTTTTCAATGTAGACACCGCCTGGCTTTCCCAACGAGCTCATTAAAGGACCCTGGGCTGTGCTTTTGACTCTGTCTCTTGGTTATGAATTTCCATCTCTCTAATTAAATTTTGGCTTTGTATACCAAAGTGGTATGGCTGAACCATTAAATAACTCATTTTCATTTTCCTCCCTCTGTTACATAAAATTCTTTAGCAACTACACCTCTTTGGACACAGTGTCAATGAATAAAATGTCTTAATATCCTTTGTAGTGATTAGGGGTATTGAAAATTTATTTCGCACCCATGACCTCGCATTCGTGCTGTAATTTATAAAGCATAATACTTACTCTGCATCCCAATATATGAAGATTATATAACTCTTTACAGCGCATAGACCATCAGTGCTGTCATCCTCATACTTACCCAAAATCTTCATCACATAGGTCAACCTTTCTTCTTTAGTTGTAATAAATCTCTTGAGGAGCTATGAAGAAGCTCATACATTTAGAGCAATTGACATCTTTGTAATCCAAAGAACAACGTGATAATAAATCTCTCTGCTGCTGGAAATGGCTCTTTAGCCACTGTTAACCATTCTACTTTATTTGCTTTCAATAAAATTAGAAACTAAAAAAGAAAAAAATAGAGCCTGCATATATCTCATTGGTAGAAGTTTTGTACAATGTACAGAAGGCCATTAATTCAATGAGCACAAAAATTTGTTTAAAAAAATTAAAATATCCTAGATAAGGAAATGTTAATACTAAATGAAGAGATTGAAGAATCGATACTGACATGTAAATCTAGCTGCTCTTCATAGAGATCCACTAATAATAGACTGCCCCCCTCTTTACTGTTAAATAACAGTTAGAAATTTAAAAATTTGTAAGAGCATTGCATGTTTTCATAAAAATTGATCACATTCATGGATAAATACATTGTAATGGATGTCATGTTCTTCCAATTACTTTGAAATGGATGTACCAGGATATAATTCTGAAAGCAGATATATCATCATAAAAAATAACCTTACAGTTGGCCTTAGTTAACTGAGTTATTACTGCCTATGGTCCAGGGTATACCATGCTATATTTTATTTAGAATTCTTATTTATTCTTTAGATTGGAAGTTAAGAATTATAATAATGAGCTAAAATGGCAGATAATGTTGGCTTAAGTAATTCTAGTCTTTATAAAAATAGTATGTATCCATCAGGCAGTGGCGGTGCATGCCTTTAATCCCAGCACTTGAGAAACAGAAGCAGATGGATCTTTGTGACTTCAAGGCCAGCCTGGTCTACAAAGTGAGTTCCAGGACAGCCAGAGTGGTTACACAGAGAAACTCTGTCTCAAACAAAACAAAAAAAATAGTATGTATTGGATTATTTTTGAATGATCAGCAAAATTTAAAAATTACTGAATACTTCAATATTGATGTTGTTATGAAAACATACACCAAAGCCTATGTGGAATGTAATTGGCATTTTTAAATAGCATTTTAAAAAATCATGAGAATGTATCATTGCATGCCTTCTTTAACAATACAAATGATGTGAGTATCCATTCATGTACAAAATGCTGATATTCTCAGTCAAAATTGGAAACAATAAAAACAGAAAAAAATCGTTATAGAACTGGCTGTTATAGATACAGTGAAGTGATTAAAATCCTATATTTTGTGCTAATTTTAATATTTAAATGTCATTTGACTGATTTAAATCTTACAGATCTACACACAGGAGTCATCTGTGTGTATACTGTCATTTTAAAGGTGTGTGTGTGTGTGTGTGTGTGTGTGTGTGTGTGTGTGTGTGTGTGTGTGTATACCTTAGCATTCTAGAGGAAGGTGTCAGATCCACTAGAGCTTGAGTTAGAGACAAGTGTGTGCTGCTGCTCAGTGTAAGTTCTGGGAATTAAACTCCAGACTTTTGGAAGATAGCAAGCTCTCTTAACTGCTGAGCCATCTCTTTACCTTACATATTGTCTTTTAAACCAGGAAATAGATTCTTCTCTGTGTGGCCCACCTGTTTCATTGAATAGAAATATAAACAATCAAATTATCTACAACCTGAGTAGAAAATACTCAGATTTTGATTAGATCTCTTTAAATATAGATAGATTTAATATTTGTTAGTCAGTATTATGCACTAATCAGTAGTAATGATTACTTCATTCAAAACTAATAACGTAAAATTGGAGGATTCCTTGTGAAGTTCAGTTGCTTAAAACTGTTTCTATTCTGCCATTTTGGGGGTTAATTTTTAAAATCCTTTTCTTTATGCCTCACAGATAGTAGGGTGTTATAGGCAGTGAATACAAGAAAAGTACCTATTTCATGGGATCTAACTCTAATCAAGAAAGAGCTAGCAGCATTAAGCCCATGTCACATGTGACTCCTTAGTTCAGAGCTCAAAGGAAATTTAAGAATATGTAAAATGCATTAAGGGCTCCTAGAAGTGCTTAGAGGTAAATTTGAATGCTACTATACCACTGCTTTGAGTTCTTTTTTTCTAGCTTCATTTCTATCCAGGGATAAACATAATTGACAAGAGATAGTCCAAAGTGTAAACATGATTCAAGTCTCAAATAGGGAGTTACAAGTCCTAAGGTGATGTGTACTTTATTTTTCTCTCTTCTCTGTTTCTTTCTCATAGTGTGTGTGTGTGTGTGCATGTGTGCACAACAACAGTCATAAATTAGCATTAACTCACAGCATGATGCACCAAAATCATTCCATTTCTCTGTCATGTAATCCTCGTTCTTCCCAAGACAGTGGTAACATTGCACAAAATTGCCTCAGTTTCTTATTTGCTGTTTATATTTTGGTGAAAATATGTTCCATCACATTCTCTATTTTGAGCTTTTTGATGAATGAATATTTAAAGGAAGAGAAGTATACAAACCTTCATCTTTCAATCTTAATTTCTTTTATTCTCCTATACAGATAGCTGGCTTAGTGCAATAGTTCAAGGGCAGAGGTAAAGTTAAAATTAACTAACTAACTAACTAACTAACTAAATAAATAAATAAATAAATAAATAAATAAATAAATACATGGACAAAAAGTTAAGAGGGGGATGTAATGGAGCTCTGGATGGAATCAGAGAGAGATTGAGGGGTATATATGATAAAAATGCAATGCACATATGCATACATGAGTGAAATTTTGAAAGAATAAATGAAAATGAAAATTAAAAAATACATAAGATAAGCTGCAATTGAATCTGGATAATTTGTTTAACTTAATTTTTTTAGAAAATTGAATTTATTTTTTATTATTGATTGATTAATTAATTTATTTATTTGGTGCATGTTTATGTCACAGTGGGAGGGCACACATGTGCCATTACACGCATGTGGTTTATAGGGTACTGTGGATATCGTTCTGTATAAATAAAACACTGATTGGCCAGTGGCTAGGCAGGAAGTATAGGCAGGACAAGGAGAGAGGAGAATTCTGGGAAGCAGAAAGCTGAGGGAGACACTGCCAGCCGCCACCATGACAAGCAGCATGTGAAGATGCCGGTAAGCCACGAGCCATGTGGCAAGGTATAGATTTATAGAAATGGATTAATTTAAGATATAAGAACAGTTAGCAAGAAGCCTGCCATGGCCATACAGTTTGTAAGCAATATAAGTCTCTGTGTTTACTTGGTTGGGTCTGAGCGGCTGTGGGACTGGTGGGTGACAGAGATTTGTCCTGACTGCGGGCCAGGCAAGAAAACTCTAGCTACAATAGGGGACAACTTTCAGGAACTGGTTCTCTTTTTCTACCATTTGGGTCCCCAAAATCAAACACATATCTGGCTGCAAGCACCTTTACTCACTGAGCCATCTTGTTAGCTATGTTGTGTATCTTAATATGCCATTTATTTCTTTGTGCATTTGAATAAAGCTAATATGTGAATAAAAGATGACCCTTTGGCACCTTCACCCAAGCCTGCTAAGTAGTGAATGTGGCATGCTTGCCTTAGGTGTGCTCTTTCTCACTAACCTGCATATATTCTTAGTCAATGGCACTACTTCCTCTAGCTAGAGTTTTCCTGCCTGGCCCACAGTCAGGACAAATCTCTCTCACCTGCCAGTCCCACAGCAGCTCAGACCCGACCAAGTAAACACAGAGACTTATATTGCTTACAAACTGTGTGGCCATGGCAGGCTTCTTGCTAACTGTTCTTACAGCTTAAATTAATCCATTTCTATAAATCTATACCTTGCCACGTGGCTCGTGGCTTACCGGCATCTTCACATGCTGTTTGTCATCGTGGCGGCTGGCAGTGTCTCTCTGACTCGGCCTTCCATTTCCCAGCTTTATTCTCCTCCTTGTCCCGCCTACACTTCCTGCCTAGCCAATGGCTAATCAGTGTTTTATTTATTGACTAATTAGCAACACATTTGCCATACAGAACATACCACTGCACTTCCCCCCCTTTTTTTTTCAAAAAGGAAGGTTTTAACCTTAACAAAGTAAAATTACATATAATTTGGGAATTTGGGTGTGGCTTCTCTTACTGCTTCCTGCTGGAGAGGGGCACTGTATCTTATGGGGACACAAAGAAAATTTTAGGATTATGAAGTAGTCCGTGAGGGTGTATCATCTGAGCCAGTCGCCTTGAAACAGTTCTGTATGTTGGATCATCTGAGCCATGGTGTCATCGGGGACCTTTCAGGGGGTCTTGGCTGGTCAAACCTGATGTATCTTAATATTGAACAAATCCATAGCCTCTGGCTTTCTGTGGAAACAAAAGAGACTCTTTTCCAAAGCAACATATCCTTATATCCAAATTTTAAAGTCAAGATATCTTTAAAATATGCATATTGGTTTAACTCAGCTTCCTTTACAATCAAATATCTCTCTGCAGTTAAGAATCCCAAAGACAACACAATCCAGATTTTCTGTGTAATATTCATCTTTACGTGGCTTATTTTATATATTAATTTTACTGTCTCTTTAAAAACTTTATTTTTTAAAACTATGTATTTGTTTATATAACTGTATATATCACTTTTTTTGTCTCTTTCAAGCCTACGTATATTTTACACACATTGTAAACTATTACACCTGAATCTGTCTTATCGTGAATCTATTGCTTTAAACTGCAGCAGCTGTGGCTACTGGCTCCGCCCACCTCAGTTTCCCAACATGGCGGTGGTTCATTTTCTACCAGCTCTGGGAGCTATCGTGGGTCTATGCTTTTATCCAAGCAGTGTGAAGCCCAGAAACCTCTTTTTTTTTTTTTTTACTAGCAAAGACTAAATCCACCATGCAGCTTAATGTGCCACTTGCAGAGGCCTCATTCCTGCCATACTGCAGGTCGAGCTCACATGCTAGGAACCCACAAGTAGCAGTAGCTCAAACCAGCAGCTGCCGCTCATTTGAGAGAGACAATTAGGAACTGTTTTTAGCTCTGTTTTAGAATCTTTTTTCTCAGTTTTTCGGTGGAAACTCTTGCCACCATGTTGGACGCCATTTGTAGCTAGAGTTTTCCTGCCTGGCCCACAGTCAGGACAAATCTCTCTCACCTGCCAGTCCCACAGCAGCTCAGACCTGACCAAGTAAACACAGAGACTTATATTGCTTACAAACTGTATGGCCGTGGCAGGCTTCTAGCTAACTGTTCTTACAGCTTAAATTAATCCATTTCTATAAATCTATACCTTGCCACGTGGCTCGTGGCTTACGGCATCTTCACATGCTGTTTGTCATCGTGGTGGCTGGCAGTGTCTCTCTGACTCACCCTTCCACTTCCCAGCTTTATTCTCCTCCTTGTCCCGCCTACACTTCCTGCCTAGGCAATGGCCAATCAGTGTTTTATTTATTGACTAATTAGCAACACATTTGCCATACAGAACATCCCACAGCAACTTCCTTATATGATCAGAAATACTATTGCAAGTTGTTTTTTCCTAAATACATATATACACACATATACATATATATTTGTAGACATGTATGGCACTAACTAATTTGGGTATTTTATCCATAATTCAACTGTGCGAACACAATGCTATAGATGCAGATATGTATATATGCTTCCATTTACATCTTTATCATTGACTTCTACTGATGAACTGGTTTTTGAAGTGACTTATACCCAGAATGACAGGAGTCCTTCCTTTGCTACAGTCCCATCAGAATCCCTGAATGTTTTATTTTAATGCTTTGAAGAAGTCTTATAGTCTCACAGTGATCTACAACAATATAATGTGAGATAAAAATTCTCATATATGAGTTAAGATGAATACTTCCTGGACATCAATTTCTTAAAAGTCCATTCATTCCAGTTCCCCAAATTCTATAGGGTTATTTCTAAATAATGAATTTTAATAGCTCTTCATGTTATGTGGAATAATCTTTAGACAGTCATATGCATAGTACTTCTATTTATCTATATAATATTTGCTTTTATCATCATTCTGAAATGAGATTTGTTGCTGTTGATAGGGCAATTGTGACTGCCTTAAAATGCTTTAAAAATTTGAAGCTTTTAAAATAAGTCTATTATCATTCTGATGTCATTTTGTAATTAATGTTTTTGTCTTTTGAATATTTTAGATAAGTATACTGAATAAGTAGTTTTAAATGATTTTAGACATAAAATTTAAACATTTCAGATGTTTCTTTAACAAAGTACAATATACTATTACTTTCATTAGATGTATGTGACAAATTTAGGTTAGTTTTGTTTTGATAAATTATGAAACATTTATATAATTTTGTGTTTGATTTATTGTATATTTGTTGGTATGATTATCTTAACTTTCTTTAATTTCCTTTAATATTAAGTTTTTAATTGTTTCTCTTATACCTCTTTATTATTTTATATTTTAAATACTCTATATTTAAGAAGATATAACTGACATTTCAATCTGAATCTCATTAAAAGAATGTTTCTATGAAATAAATAAGATGACAGTTTTCAAATTTACAAAGTATCATCCTAATTCTGTTCTCTAGAATTTTATTTAGTATTTTAATTACTCTCACTTAAGTCATTAAGATTTTCATAGTTAAGTCTTTTTTAAACTTACTAATATCAACTAATTTCTCATTTTAAAATTATACTCTTAACTACCATATTTCCTCTGCTAAATAAATTATCTACAAATAATAACAAAGTTTCTTAATTGAAACATGACTACTAGAATTCTCAATCTTTTCAAGTTTCTCTGATTCCACCATTAGAGATCTTCTTTCTGTGTATTTAGTTTGTTGGTAAGACACCTAGTATTCTATTATTTTTTTACAATTTTTATTAATTTTTTATTCATTTTACATACCAACCACAGATCCCCCTCTCATCTGTCCTCCTGCTCTCCTAAGCCTCCTCCCCACCCATCCTCTATCCCCTCCTCCAAAAGGGTAAGGACTCCCATGGGGAGTCAGCAAAGCTTGGTACACTCAATTGAGGTAGGACCAAGCCACTCCCCGCTGCATCAATGGTGAGCATGGCCTCTGACCATAGCTAATGGGATCCAGAATGTCAGCTCATGTACCAGCAACAGATCCTGATCCCACTTCCAGGGGCTCCTCTAACAGACCAAGCTATACAACTTTCTCCAATATGCAGAGCGCTTAGTCTGGTCCCATGCAGGTTCCACAGCTGTCAGTCTAAAGTTCATGAGTTCTTACAAGTTTGGTTCAGTTGTCTCTGTAGATTTGCCCACCATGATCTTGACCCCTCTTGCTCATATAATCCCTCTTCCCTTCTCTTTACCTGGACTCCTGGAGCTCAGCCTGGTGCTTGGCTGTGGACCTCTGCATCTGCTTCCATTGTTTACTGGATGAAGGCTCTATGATGACAGTTAGGGTATTTACCAATTTGATTACCATAGTAGGCAAGTTCAGGTACCTTCACCACTGTTGCTAGTAGTCTAATCTAGGGTCCTCCTTGTGGATTCCTGGAACTTTCCCTAGCACAAGGTTTCTTCCTTACCCCATAATGTCTCCCTCTATCAAGATATATTATTCATTGCTCACCCATTGCGCCCCTCTCCCAGCTCAACCATCCTGACCCTCATGTTCTCATTCCCCATACCTTATCCTCTATTACCACCTCCTCATCTCCAGTTTGCTCATCTGGATCTCCTCTGTTTCTCCTTCCCAAGATGATCCACACATCACTCTTAGGGTCCTCCTTATTCCCTAGCTTCTCTGGAATTGTGGGTTGAAGTCTGATTATCCTTTGCTTTATGTCTAGTATCCATGTTTGTCCTTCTGAAGCTAGCTTACCTCACACAGAATGATATATTCTAGTTTGATCTATTTGCCATCATTCATTCACCGAAAATTTCATGTTGTTATTGTTTTTCTCCACTGAGTAGTACTCCATTGTGTATATGTACCACATTTTCTTCATCTATTCTTCAGATTGGGGGCATCTAGGTTGTTTCCAGGTTCTGGCAATTATGAATAATGCTGCTATGAGCATTGTTAAGCAAGCGTCCTTGGGGTATGATTGAGTATTCCTTGGATATATGCCAAAGAGTTGTATCATTGGGTCTTGAGGTAGATTGATTCCCAATTTTCTGAAAAGTCATCATAGTGATTTCCAAAGTAGCTATACAAGTTTGCACTTCGACCAACAGTGGAGAAGTGTTCCCCTTGCTATATATCCTCTTCAACATAACGTGTCATCAGTGTTTTTGATCTTAGTCATTCTGATAGCTATAAGATGGTATCTCAGAGTCATTTTGATTTGCATTTCCCTGATGACTAAGGATGTTGAACAATTCCTTAAATTTCTTTCAGGTATTTGAGATTCTTCTGTTGAGAATTCTCTGTTTAGCTCTGTAGCCCATTTTTTAATTGGATTGTTCAGTATTTTGATGTCTAGTTTCTTCAGTTCTTCATATATTTTGGAGATCAATCCTCTGTCGGATGTGGGGTTGGTAAAGATCTTTTCCCATTCTGTATGCTGTTGTTTTGTCTTACTGACCATGTCCTTTGCCTTACAGAAGCTTCTCAGTTTTAGGCGGTCCCATTTATTAATTGTTGCTCTCAGTGTCTGTGCTACTGATGTTATATTTAGGCAGTGGTCTCCTATGCCAATGCATTCAAGGCTACTCCCTACTTTCTGTTCTATCAGGTTCAGTTTAGCTGGATTTATGCTGAGGTCTTTGATCCACTTGGACTTGAGTTTTGTGCACAGCTATAGATATGGATCTATTTGCAATCTTCTACATGTTGACATCCAGTTATGCCAGCACCATTTGTTAAAGATGCTTTCTTTTTTCCATTGTACAGTTTTGGTTTCTTTGACAAAAAATCAGGTATTCATAGGTACATGAATAATATCAGGGTCTTCAATTCAATTCCATTGGTCCAAATGTCGCTTTTATGCCAATACCAAGATGTTTTTATTATTATGTCTCTATAATAGAACTTGAAGTCAGGGATGATGAGGACTCCAGAAGTTGCTTTATTGCAAAGGATTGTTTTAGCTATCCTAGGTTTTTTGTTTTTCCATATGAAGTTGAGCATTGTTCTTTTGAAGTATGTAAAGAATTGTGTTGGGATTTTGATGGGTATTGCATTGAATCCATAAATTCTTTTAGTTCTATTCCCATTTTTTGTTATATTGGGTCTTCCTATCCATGAGCATGGAAAATCTTTCTATTTTCTTTAATCTTCTCCAATTTCCTTCTTCAAGGACTTAGAGTTCTTGTCCTACAGGTAGTTCACTTGTTTGCTTAGAGTTACCCCAAGATATTTTATATTATTGTGGCTATTGTAAAGGGTAATGTTTCTCTGATTTATTTCTCACCCTGATTATCCTTTGTATATCAAAGAGCCACAGATTTTTTTGAATTAATTTTTTATTCCACCCCATTACTGAAGGTGTTTATCAGTTGGAGGAGTTCCCTGGTAGAATTTTTGGGGTTACTTATCATCCAGAAATGGCAAAAGTTTGACTTCTTCCTTTCCAAGTTGTATTCACTTGTTGCCTTATTGCTCGAGGAGGAACTTCAAGTACTATATTGAGCAGATGTGGAGAGAGTGGACAGCTTTGTCTTCTTCCTGATTTTAGTGGAATCATTTTGAGTTTCTCTACATTTAATTTGATGTTGGCTGTCAGCTTTCTGTAAATTGCCTTTATTATATTTAGGTATGCTCCTTGCACTTCTGATCTCTCCAAGACCTTTATCATGAAAGGGTGTTGGATTTTCTCAAAAGCTTTTTCAGCGTCTAATGAAATGATCACGTGTTCTTCTTTTTTCTTTCAGTTTGGTTATATGATTGACTACATTGACAGATTTTCATATGTTGAACCCTCCCTGCATCTCTGGGATAAAGACTACTTGATCACGGGGGATGATTTTTTTGATGTGTTCTTGAATTCGGTTTGGCAGTATTTTATTGAGATTTTTTCCATCCATGTTAATGAGTGAGATTGGTCTATAATTCTCTTTCTTTGTTGCATCTTGTGTAGTATGTGTATCACAGTAAATATAGCTTCATAGAAAGAGTTTGGAAATGTTCCTTCTGTTTCTATTGGGTGGAAAAATTTGAGGAGTATTGGTATTATCTCTTCTTTGAAATTCTGGTAGAATTCTGCACTGAAACCATATGGCCCTGGGCTTTTTTTTTTTTACTAAGAGGCTTTTAATGACTGCTTTTATTTCAATAGATATTATAGGCCTATTTAAATTGTTTATCTGGTCTTGATTTAATTTTGGTATGTGGTACATTTCCAGAACACTGTTCATTCCTTTTATACTTTTCAGTTTTTTGTAGTACACATTTTTGAAGTATGACCTGATGATTCTTTGGATTTCCTCATTGTCTCTTGTTATATCTCCCTTTTCATTTCTGGTTTGTTAATTTGCATATTGTATCTCTGCCTTTTGGTTAGTTTGGATAAGGTTTGTCTATCTTGTTTATTTTCTCAAAGAACCAACTCTTCATTGATTTTTTGTACTGTTCTCTTTGTTTCTATTTTATTAATTTAAGCTCTCATTTTGATTATTTCCTGGCATCTACTCCTTCTAGATGAGTTTGCTTCTTCTTTTTTTTTTAAGAGTTTTCAGGTGTGCTGTTAAGTCACTAGTGTGAGATTTCTCCAACTTGTTTATGTGGGCATGTAGAGCTTCAAAATTTCCTCTTAATACTGCTTTCTTTCTTAGTGTCTAAAAAGTTTGGGTATATTGTACATTTATTTTTTATTGAATTCTAGGAATTCTTTAATTTCTTTATTTCTTCCTTTTCCACCCAGTGGTCATTCAGTTGAGCATTATTTAGGCTTAATGAATTTGTCACCTTCCTGTAATTTATGTTGTTGAATTCTAACTTTAAACCATCATGGTCCCATAAAATACAGGAGGTTATTGCAATTTTTTTTTGTATCTGTTGAGATTTGCTTTGTGACTGAGTATGTGGTCAATCTTAGGGAAGTTTCCACGGGGTACTGAGAAGAAGGTATATTCTTTTGTGTTTGGGTGGGATGTTCTGTAGATGTCTATTAAGTTCATTTGAGTCATAACATCTGTTAATTCCCTTATTTCTCTGTTAAGTTTCTGTCTGGCAGGCCTGTCCATGTTGGAGAATGGGATGTTGAAGTTTCCCACTATTAATGTGTTGGGTTTGATGTGTGATTTAAGCTTTAGTAGTATGTTTTTCTTTTACATATGTGGGGGCCCTTGTATTTGGGGCATAAATATTAAGAATTGAGACTTCATCTTGATGGATTTTTCCTGTGATAAATATGTAATATCCTCCTCAGTCTCTTTTGATTAATTTTGGTTTGAAGTCTCATTTGTTAGATACTAGGATAGCTACACCAGCTTGCTTCTTAAGTCCGTCTGATTGGAAAGACTTTTCCCAACCCTTTACTCTGAGGTAGTATCTGTCTTTGGAGTTGAGATGTGTTTCTTGTATGCAGCAGAAGGATGGATCCTGTTTTTGTATCCATTCTGTTAGCCTGTGTCTTTTTATAGGTAAATCTAGTCCATTGATATTAGGGGATATTAATTACCAGTGATTGTTAATTCCTATTATTTTTTGGAGGTAGTGTGTGTGCTTTTCCTTCTTTGGGATTTGTTAGTGTGGGATTATCTACTGCCTGTGTTTTCATGGGTGCTTCAAACTTGCTTAGTTTGAATTTTTCCTTCTAGTGCTTTCTGTAGCGCTCCATTTGTGGTTTGTAGATGGAGTTATCTCCAGTCCTGCCCAGGCCTGCAGTCACTCAGATCCAAATAAACACACAGAGATGTATATTCCTTATAAACTGTATGGCCATGGCAGACTTCTTGCTATCTCTTCTTACATCTTAAATTAACCCATTTCTATAAATCTATACCTTGCCACATGACTTGTGGCTTACTGGTATCCTTACATCTTACTTCTCATGGCAGCAGTGGCTGGCAGCATCTTCTGACTCAGCCCCCCACTTCCCAGAATTCTCCTCTCTCTTTATCCCACCTATACTTCCAGACTGGCTACTGGACAATCAGCACTTTATTTATTAACCAATCAGAGCAACACATTCACAGCATACAGATTATCAACAGCAGTGTTTAGGTATTGTTTAAATTTGATTTTGTAATGAAATATCTTGTTTACTAAATCTATAGTGACTGAGATTTTTGCTAGGTATAATAGTCTGGGCTGGCATCCATGGTCATCTTAGTGTCTGTAAAATATCTGTCCATGATCTTCTGTCTTGCAACGTCTCCATTGAGAAGTCAGGTGTTATTTTGATGGGTCTACCTTTTTATATTATTTGGCCTTTTTCCTTTGTTGCTCTTAATATACTTTATTCCTTATGCTTAATATTTTGATTATTATGTGGTTAGGGTAGTTTTTGTGGGGGGCATCCATTCTGTTTGATGTTCTATAAGTTTTTTTGTATCCTCATAGTCATTTTCTTCTTTAGGTTGTGAAAGTTTTCTTCTAGGATTTTGAATATACTTTCTGTGCCTTTGAACTGGTATTCTTCTCCTTCTTTTATATCTATTATTCTTAGGTTTGGTCTTTTCATGGTGTCCCAGATTTCCTGGATGTTTTGTTTTATGACTTTGTTGGCTTTAATGTTTTCATTGACTGATGAAACTATTTCCTCTATTGTATCTTCAACACCAGGATTCTCTTTTTCACCTCTTCACATCTTGTATTCTGTTGGCGATGCTTGCATCTGTAGTTCCTGTTCATTTACTCAGATTTTCCATTTCCAGCATTCCTTTGTTTTACATCTCCTTTATTTTTTTCTATTTCAATTTTCAGTATTGAACTGTTTCCTTCACTTTTTTGATTGCTTTTTCTTGGTTTTCTTGACTTTCTTTAAGGGATTTATTGATTTCTTCCTAATTTTGTCTGTCTTTTCCTCAATTTCTTTAAGGGAATTTTTCATTTCCTCTCTCAAGGCTTCTATCATCTCCATAAAGACATTTTTAAGGTTGTTTTCTTCTGCTTCTTCCACATTGGGATGTTCAGATATTGCTGTACTAGAACCACTAGGTTCTGGTGGTGCCATGTTGGTCTTTATGTTGTTGAATGTATTCTTGCACTGATGTCTACTATCTCTTCGTCCAATTGGAGCAAAGGATTTCTATGTCTCAGCCAGCCACTCTTGGTCCAATCAGCACTGGCAGTGTTTCTCAGGGAGCTGCTGGGGTCCAGGGGGATGGGTGTGCTGTGGAATGTTTTTCTGTATGCTGCAAATATGAATTGCTCCCATTGGCTAATAAATAAAGCTGTTTTAGTCTATGGCAAGGAAGCTTAAGAAGCAGGCAGGAAATCCAAGCAGAGATATTAAAAAAAGAAAGGCAGCATTGGGGGAGAAGCCAACCCACCACCCAAGGAGCAATAAGGATGCCACCAGACTTGTAGTGCCATGGCTACACGGCAACATGTAATTTAATAGAAATGGGTTGAGTTAAGTTATAAGAGCTAACTAACAAGAAGCCTGACCCATAAATAATATAAGTCTCTATGGTATTTACTTAAGACCAAGAGGCTGCAGGTCGAGGGTGGAAGAGATTCATGCCAACCATGGGGTCAGGCAGGACTGGAGAAACTTCCGACTACATGGGTAAGTTTAGAGGACTTGTAGACTGTAGGGTCTAATGGGTGGTGTTGGTGGGAAGGCCTGCCCACAAGAGTCTTAACTGCTGGCCTACAACTGGGGCTGCAATGAGTGGGGGTAGGAGGGCATGGGTTGTGGCCTTGGGCCTAGAAGATAGAGGCTGGGTGACTGGCTAGGAAAACAGTCACTCACTTCTTATTCCAGTCAGAGCTGGTGGATACTGTGTCTCAGTGAGCAGCTGAGGTCTCAGGGCATGGGTGGCTTTGGGAGACAGAGTGAGTCTTGTAGCTTACAGGGTTAGATGTGGGGGATGCGGGGTCAGGCCAGTCTTCAGGAGTCTTGCCTTCTGGCTTGCAACTGTATTCTATAATTTTAAACCTATTTAGCAATCCTTTCTTTTTCTAACTAAATTTTCAAGCCAGTTTTTTTCTCATTTTTTTGTGTGTCTAATGCCATATAATAAAATAATTCTTCTAGATGTGATATTTTTTCTTAGTTTCCAATAAATTATCAGATTCAGCAAAACAAAATGGCAGGTTGCTAATGGCCATTTAAGTGTACATACTAATTCCTTCTCCCTCCTTTTTTTAATTTACTTCACTTTGCAACTCTTATTAGATGGATTGTGTGTCTTTTCAGGACAAACCCCATGTATTTTCCCCCTTTATGTTTTATGACGTTATAAATATAATCTCTTGAATTACATTTATTCTTCTCTTTCAATTAATATTCATTTACCTTATGAGTTTCTTTCTTTTTATTGTTGTTATTTACTTTGCCATAATACCCTGACAGAATCAGACTAAGAGAGAATGGTTACATCTGATTCCAAGTTTCAGGTTATGGTTCATCTTGCAGGAAAGGAAGGCACTTGAAACTGAGCATATCACATGCACAGTCAGGAACAGAGAACGGTGGACTGATGCATGCATGCTAGTGCTGAGCTCATATTCCCCATCCTTATGCAGTTCAGAATCCCTGACTCAGGAATGGATGGCAGGTATGTCAGGCAAGTTCTTTCTACCTTGACTGATATAACTGAGATATATTCCCACAGACATGATCACAGGCCAAATTGCTCTAGACAATTCTTCATTGAGACTCCCTTCTTGGTGATTCTGGATTGTACCAAGTTAATATTGAAAGCCAACCATCATAGTTACTGATGCCAATAACCCTTTCTCTGCATAAAATAAATTAAATTCTGCTGTTTTTTATTTCTTTATAAAATAAATCCTTCTCTCATATAATATATCCTGACCACTGTTTCCCCTCCCTCCACTCTTCCCAGCCCATACCAACCTCTCTCTCTCTCACAGATCCACTCCCCCTTCATTTCCATTAGAAAACAATGGACCTCCAAGAGATAATAGCTAAACAGTATAAAACAAGATACAATAAGACAAAGCAAAATCCTTAATATTGAGGCTGGACAAGGCAATCCAATAAAAGGAAAAGTGTCCAAGAGCAGGCCAAAGAGTCAATGATACATCTGCTTCCACTGTTAGGAGTCCCACAAGAACACCAAGGTAACAGTCATACATATACATATACACATAACATATATGCACAGAGGATCTGGTGAAGGCCGATGCAAGCTCTGGTTGCCACTTCAGTCTTTGTGAGCCCATATAAGCCCTGCTTAGCTGATTGAGTGGGCCATGTTCTCCAGGTGTCCTCAAAATCCTCAACCTACAATCTGTCTTGCTTTCAAGATGTGCTGGGGCAATGGTGGCACCGAACTTGTGAGAGTAGATAACCAATGTTTTGTTTAATTTGAGGCCAATACCAAGTGAGGGAGCCCAAGCCCTGCACTGTCTGGATAGCCAGGAATCAGAGACTGAATGGCCCAGGGACCTAAAGTAGAACAAATTCTGTTCTTGAAACTTCTTTATTATTTTTTCCCACAGTAACTGCATGTCAAATACTTGCACACTAAAAAATGACCATACCAGTGTTACTTCCTCCACAGAAATTAGCACACAATGCTGTTTTATTTCATTTTTATAGATTTCTTAAAATATCAAATAAAAAATACAATCTGTTCTGAGATTTCTGTCTTTGCATATCCCACTGTTGCAATTGTTTGGTTGGTTGGTTGTTTTTTATCAATCGAAATAAGATTTTTCTGCATACAGAAAACCAGTTTCATTGTTTGGAGATATAATTTATCCTGGTTTAGCTAAGTAATTTCATGTTCTATCAATTCTAGATTCTACAATGCAGAAAACATCTAATATCCAGAAATACAGATAGAATGCTTTCAGTAAGTCTGCCTTCCTAGATACACAGGAAAAAATAAGACTTCCAGAAGATTAGGGGAAGATGTGTTAGAGATGTGATGTGGGATTACTTTAAATTTTGAAGTGTTTTATTTAATGAGGTCATACTAATTATTTTACACAATCTTCTGTCTTAACAAAACCATGTCATTGTCTTAATTCACTCTTCTTAGCCTCAGAAAGACTCTGCATTAATGAAGGTCTTTGACTGGTTTCTTGTTGATCAATTCTTATTTCTCCCTAGCAGTCTGAAATAGATCTATTGGGTTACAATGTAAGTAGAATATGAACATATGTATTTATGTGCACTGAGCTAAGGCCATTAGTTTCTCCTTATTTGTTAATTTTTATAAATTATTCTTTTTGTCAAAGAGAACTGCGTTGTTCTAATCAATACATATTTTCTCTGAAAGCCATTCAAATTATTCAATGCAGTCTTCCAAAAGTTAATATCATATTAATTTAATAGTAAATTAGATGCTAACAACAAAGAAATAAACTTCAGCTTGATTGAGTAAAACCTGACTAATGCTTTTAATATTTTGCAAGAATGAAGTCATTGTTTTCTGGGCATTATATCCGAGGACTGTAAGTTTGCTAGTAGCACTGACAAGAGTTTGAAACATTTAAGAAAATATCACATTTTGATTAGTTTTGCTTTTCTGTAATGTTTCCTGTTTGTTGCAAAGAAAATTTCTTGATGAGGAGTGAGGACAATAGTTATATGTGTGTATAAAGACAAATATTTAGATCTTAGTAAGGGATTATGCTGATTTAACAAAGTAGTGATTGTAGATTCTCCTCCAAGGTCGGTCAATTCACTAGCACAAGGAAGTTGGCTAGGTTTCCTCTTCCAAAAAATGATTTATTTCTTGTTGAACTGTTCTCAAGTACAATTAGACAGTCAGCCTCAATGGATACATCTACAACATCCACATCTGGACTACTATAGACATTAAATTCAAAGCCATAATTTATACACAAAGGGCCTGTAGGGTAATGCAATGTGTGTGCGTATGTGTGTGTGTGTGTGTGTGTGTGTGTGTCTGTGTGTGTGTGTGTGTGTGTAAGCTTCCTTGCCTATAATGTCTACCTGCTCAGTGACTGTTTTCCCTAATTGTAACTTTTGTAATTGATAAAATTAAAACACAGGGTATGTGTCTCTCAAATTTGTCTCCCTAATGCTATTTTAGCTCCATCCCTAACATCCCAACGATTCTGTATCTGAAGGTATATGCGTTTTTTATTTTACTTTTAACCTCTTAACATCTAATATTTCTTGAAATTTTACTCAACTGAAATCCTGAAATCATTTTATGCAATCAGCATAAAACTGAAAACAGTCAAAACAAGAACAAAAATAAAGAGTACAGATAAATCTATTAATGTGTTTATTTATATTCAAATATGTAATTCTAGTTCCTTGTCGGATATGTTTATGTCTCTTCATGCTGCCATTATGTAAGAACTCTCTCATCAGGGCTCAATATTATTGTTGTAAGATTATAGAAAATTATAAGCTAAAATAATGTAGACAACTTTCAATATATAAAAATATACCATGGGAAATATAATGTTATTTGTGGATTTTGTCCTAATATAAACTTTTATTGCCCTATGTTTTTTAAATGATTATTCTAATGAACAAGTATAACTTCCTACTCTTTAGTTTATAACAGGATCAATTTAATTTAACAGTCACATCTCTATCACAAGCCAAAGGACCTTAAAGCATCTTTTAATGCCCCTGTCTAGTATATTCTTCACCTGATATCATAGATAGATAGTCACTATGTAATTCCTGCACTCCTGCTCTTCTGGCTTTGTTTTTTACTCAATTCTTTGGATGAATTTCAGTGTTTCCATGGTTGTGAAGATCCACGTAAAGTGACAGGAATATTCTTTCAAATTACTGGTCTTGAATACGCACAGATATAGACAGAAACATGTAAAATTCTCTTGTTTCTATTCTGTCATGTTACTATTTTTGACTTTGGAAGCTGTGCTGGGTCACTTATCTCCCTGTAAGTCACAGATACTATCAATGAATATTTCTCTTCAGTTCCTTCTACTGTGGATCTCAGACACTACTCAAAGTGGGTAGTTCAAGAATACTCTCACATTGTCCTCCATCCCTGTATATTCATCTATCTCCCACTCTAAAAATCTTTCAGACCTTTGCTCAGCCTTGGTGAAGGGAGGAGGGGACTGGGCCTGCCTGGACTGAATCTACCAGGCTTAGCTGAATTCCCAGGGGAATCCTTGCCCTGGAGGAGATGGGAATTGGGGGGTGGATTGGGGAGAGGGTTGGGGGGAGGGAGGACAGGGGAATCCATGGCTGATATGTAAAATTAAATTATAAAATTAAAAATAATAATAAAAAATAACAGATATAATGCTAAAAAAATCTTTCAGACCTATTACTTACTATTATAAACATCTCATAGAGTATTTTTGCCTACTGTTCTTCATACTGACCAGCTCACAGAGTACCACTTGCATGTCACTGAGTAGAAACATCCCAGACACACACATCCACTTCATTCTCATCAGAGACCATGTCCTATTTCTAGGTTTCATCACAGTGAGAACCACCAAGATGCTTTCTCACCAATCTATTTCAATATCTTTTATTCTATTACATAATTACATCAATATTGCATCCCTTGCTCTTACTAGGTACTTTTGGGAGGAGTGGCAAATCAACTGGAACTTTCATAACTTTTGGTTTTCCCTGGTTCATGACATGCTCATATTCCCCTATGCAAGCCTACAGTTTCACTTGTTGCCCACTGAAACTGTTACACAAAAGCTTTCTTGACACCAGAAAATGTCATTTTTGAATACTTCCCCTTAAGTGGGTCTAGAGACCCAAAAGCAGCTGGAATTGTAACACCTCAAGGCAGTGCATGAGATCATGTCAAAAGTGTTGGTAAAGGAAGAATAATCTTCAGAAGGGACAGACCAGTACATTAGGAAAGAACATTCTCAGGGAAATTTGTCAAGTACATTGTGTCTGATCTGAGAGCAAGAACAGCTTGATTGATCCATTCCCACAGATTCCTCTCTGGGTCTCAGCAGGAAACCAGCAGAGTGGGATCTACACTTTAACAACTTCAAAAATCAAACCAATCTCTTTAAATGAAGTTATCAATGATATATATCAAAAATAGGAGGATTGTGTTTCTCTACAATTAAGAAAATGTCTGTGAAATGCAGAGATTTTTCTGAATGTGATTCTACACTTATTTGGACAGAACTTAATGATGTTTGACAAGGACTATTCAACATTTGGACTCAATAGCTTTATAAGTGGGAATCTTTCATACATAGGAGATTGATTGCTTTATACAGTTGCTGGGTGAAAGGCATACATCAGAAAAGCAAATGAAGTTGTCTTAACATGAGACCTTAGCTACCAATGGAAACTGAAATGATCTGTAGATCTTTCTTTGCAATCCTATATGAGAAAATTCTTCATTGAGACTAGGGCTTACTTTAATGGAATAAAATTAATAAAAAGGAAGGGAAGGATTTCAAACTAAGACCAGGAAAATAACCACATGAATGTAAAGTCTAATAAACCCTTGACTCTTTATCGTATTTACTAGAACTTTTTTTCAAATGCTACTAATTATCTGCAATTCCCACGTAAAGTATCTTCTCAGATTTTACTTCCATTTTTCATTCATTTGGTTAGACTTTTCTGTACATTCTGCATATTCCTCTGTTTGTTGCTTTTATTTCTTCATCTTCCTATCTTTCTAAATATCATATCTTTTCCTATCTTTCTGAGCACATATCTGAACCATTTTCAAGCTTTCTTTCTTCTTCTCACTACTTACATTCAGAGATAGGTTTAGACTTTGATTCTTTGCCATCTTTTATCCATGTCTATAATGAGTACTCAAAATTTTGTGCATTTTCGTTGTTTGCATTCCAAACTTACATCTTTAATCCTTCAACATACTGGAAAGAATCAACTCCTACATTTTTTTTCTGACCTCTACACATAAACCATGGTCCATGTGTACACACATGCATACATGTACTGATATAGAACAAATGAATGAAACTGTTATCATAAAAACCTGTGTGCTTTTATTCACAGCTCACGGTGTGTTATGAATATTTTTTTGCCAAAATTGAATGTGATTATATTACCAAAGCTTTCAAAGCATGCCAGCTGGGACCTGGTAACTCACTATTGAAAAGATACTAAAAAGTCAGACATTTCAGGGAAGTCAGACAAGAATTTGATGCCCTGTAAGGTGGCACCCACTTTAACTCATAGTGTGTTCCAGTGTCCCAAGCAATCACTGGCCACTAGTGGTTGTGGGGGAGTGCTGTCATTTTCTTCAGCCCCACATTGGATGTCATTGCTCCAATAAATACCCATCAACCTACACTTGGGAAAAAAATCTAATTAAACTTTGAGTCACACATAAAATAAAACATTAAAGTAGAAGCAAAACTTGTGGGAAAGGATGAGAGATGGAAATGGGTGTGAAAATGACCAAAATTCAATATAAAATGTAAGAAACTTTTAAAAAAATAAGAGGAAAAAAACTCTTATGACAAAAAACTAGTTTATAAAGACATTAGTCTGTAATAGTTATAAAACAACCATTAGGAAATTAAATACTTTTACTCATTGATGAGGACATTCTATTTGATATAGATAAATTGGATTTGGAGGTCTCATTACAAGGTCCTTTTTCCGTTGCTGTGACAAAATACCTGGCCAAAAGCAACTTAGTTAAAGAAGGGCTTAGTTTATCTCACACTTTGAGGGGACAATCCATCCTGGTGGGGACAACACAGTTGCTGAAACATGAGGCAGCTGATCATATTTAATAGAATTCATCAATAGCAGAAACAGATTAATACCAGTGTTCATCTGGCTTTATCGTTATTGTGCTAAGGCCCCAGCCCATGGAGAGACAGCTCCCATGATTAGAATGTCCCTTCCCTGTCAATTAACCTACTTTGACATTTGTTCCCAGGACTTTCTAGATCCTGAAAAATTGGCAAGCAGTATTAACTATTCTAGAGGGTCAAGTTATAATCAGAAATGTAAAATAATACATATCAATATACAAATTTCATACTAAGTTCCAAACAAATGCCTTTAGATATAAGATCACTAAGAGTGTTTAGGTCTTTGAGTTCACCTGTTTTTATATTATTTCATAAAAATTCACATATTCAATTTTTTATCTCCTAAAATTGTTCATGTCAAATATTATTTTGGGACACATCCTTTGTTTAAGAAGAGCTTGAAATCTGAATGTTCTGTCCATTATACTGCTTGTTACAGAAGTGAAAACATTGGGGATCATCTCATTGTCTTACTCTGCAATGAAGCTAGAGGAGTCAGGAGAGAAACTGGATTCATACACAAGCTGTGGGCACCTGGCCTCATCCCAGTTAGTTCTTACCCATGGAACATAACACTGAAAAAACAGTGGAAAATAACAAATTCAAGTTTAAAATAATTTAAGAATGAATTACATATTTTTCTTGCTAAACGTGAAACCCTGGGGGATTACAGTATATATTAAGTTGCTATAAAGGAATAAAAAGAGATAATTTATAGTTAGTTCCATATTTACTTATTTTCATTGTTAATTTTATTCACATTAGATGTTTGAAAATTAAAAATAGATTTCTATGTTTATGCTTATATGAGACAAGAAATTAAACATTCAACTTGTTAACTTAGAGGCAAGCTGTCTTGGAAGTATGGTTTTTCTTGGCTGATAATTAATAAAATATAAAGAGAAATTGCTTAAATTATTTTTGAATGTATTATCTAAAGTAACAGAAAGGACTTGAGCAGTGGGGGTCTTATCTTATCTACTTTTTGTGCTCTATTCATAAACTTAGCCAACATAATGGAAAATGGGATAAAAGACATGATTTTATAATGTGCTAGCCTAACTTACACATGTTATTTCTTCACATTTTTTGAGATCATATTTAATATGTTGATACTCCAAAGCAAATATGCTACTTTCTCCACTTGTATGTCATAGAATAATTATGAGCATATAATTTGTTTCTGATCATGATCTTGGCAGTAAAGTAATATATGTATAAAGAAATAAAATATGGTAAAGGATACAATGAGAATATTAATCTAACAGTTACTTAACCTGCATAGAAATCTAAAAGGATGGAATAAACATGTACAACCAACAAGAATTGAGAACCTTCACCTTCATCAGCTACAGGAGCATCTGTGGGATATAATTATGCACTTGTTGTATTCCCAAGCCCTTAAAAGTGTGATAATCTTACCTGTCATTTTAATGTTTCTTTTCGTGATATAACCATTTAGAGATTACTACTATACGTTTAATACTGACATAATTTGGAAGTATTTATATTTTCAAATTTTTATATTTTCAAACTCAGTTTACTCTAGCTGCCATAAAAACAGTCAGTAAATCTTCCAATTACCGAATAATTTGAAAAATCAACATAAGGTTCAAGAGACTCCCAAGGCTTAGTATGAGCCAAATGAAGGCTCCAGGTTCTAAAATATGTGCTCCCTCCCATGACATGGAAATGATGTTACCAGTTTGCACATATGAACTTCTCTTGTCCTAACCACTAATGCTGTCATACTGCAATGCTGTCAATCACAACTGTGGTTTTCTGTGAAAGCCTTCAAATCACAAAAGGTGAATATATGAGAACATCTTAAATATGGATTTGAGCATTCAGAAAAGGGTGTTCTGACAACCATTCTAACCAACTGTAGTTAAGAGTATTGATTTATATCCTATGGGATTCCAAACCAGAAATGTAGTAGTGAAATAAAAGCTTCACCTAGCCCAAGTCAACATGTACTTGTCACTAGTAAATAATAATCAAAACAGCACACTCAACCATCTAATGACACCAGGGAAGAGGCAGAGATACAACAAAATTCAGTGAGCCATAAAGTCTATATTTTTTCATATATTAAAATTACAAGGCATTTTTGGATTCAATGTTGGAGGTTTCTCAAGGCAGCTGATGTCAGTTATTTTGCAGTGAGTCAAGATCAAAAAGTCTAATTAACCATGCACCCCAGATATCTTTTGCAGGATCTGTCAAGTGAACACATTCTAACTTAGGATTACTTTTTGTTGGTATAGATCTGTAATAGCAAAAAAAATATTAAAAATTAAAATGTCTGATTAGAAACAATAGAAGGTAACATTATTCAAGTACAGTGATTTGAAAACATGAGTCTGAGCAAGTGTCCTTGTGGTATGACTAAGCATACTTGGTATGCCCAAGAGTGGTATAGCTGGTTCCTGTGGTAGATTTATTCCTAGTTTTCTGAGAAACCATGGCACTTATTTCCAAAGTGGCTGTACAAGTTTGCACTCCCACCAGCAAAGGAGGAGTGCTCCCCTTGCTCCACATCCTCTTCAGCATAAGCAGTCACTTGTGTTTTTGATCTTAGCCATTCTGACAGGTATAAGATGGAATCTCAAAGTCATTTTGATTTGCATTTCCTTGATTGATAAGGATGTTGAACATCTCCATAAGTGTCTCTCAGTCATTTGATATTCTTTTGCTGAGAATTTTGTTTAAATCTGTACCCCATTTTCAAATTTGATTATTTGATGTCTCGATGTCTAGTTTCTTGAATTCTCTATATATTTTGGAATCCAGCCCTCTGTCCAATGTTGGATTGGGGAAGATCTTTTCCATTCTGTAATTCTGTATATTTGTAATAGCCAGAACCTGTAAACAACGTAGATGTCCCTCAACCAAGAAATGGATTAAGAAAATGTGGTATATTTACACAATGAAGGATTACTCAGATGTTAAAAACAAGGACACCAGGAAATTAGATGGAAAATAAATGAAACTAGAAAAAAGCATCCTGAGTGAGGTAACCCAGACTCAGAAAGACAAACATGATATGTACTTACTCATAAGTGGATATTAGCTGTAAAATAAAGAATAACCATCCATAGACCTAGAGAGACTAGGTAACAAGGAGGGCTCAAGGGGGGATGCCTAGATCTCCCCGAGAAAGTGAAATAAAAGATATTTTGTGAGTGGACTGCTGCCAGTGGGTGGTGATGGGAACATGAGCAATCAGTTTGGGGAAATGGATAGAGCAGGAGAATACTGTAAGAGACTACATGAAAGGGGGTATTTCAGGGTCAGATAAAAACCCAGTGCTAGGGAATCTCCCAGGAATCTACAAGGATGACCTCAGCTAAGACTTAGCAATGGTGGATAAACAGCTTGAACTGGCCATCTCCTGTGACCAGGCAAGAATTCAAGTAGAGGGAGCGAGAAATCAACCCAGGTATGTAACCTTTGACCTCCAGTCTGTCCTATGGGTTGTGCTGGGGTAAGAGTGGTCTAGAGATTGAGAAAGTGGCCAACCAATGATAAGTATAGCCTAAAACCCATGCCAGGAGTGTAAGCCCATTCCTGATATTGCCTGGAGCACCAAGACCCACAAGCTGGATGAACCAGAGACCAAGGATAGACCTAAATGTGGCTGGAGGGGGAAAATGTCAATGTAATGATGCCTAACAATATTCTATTATACACATACATTGGTACCTAATCCAATTGTCATTGGAGAGACTTCATCCAACAACTAATGGAAACAGATGCAGTTAAACATTATCCGGAGCTTAGGGAATCCTGTAGAAGAGGTAAAGAAAGGATTTTAGTGGCCAGAGGGGTCAAGGACACGACAAGAAAACTTACAGAATCAACTACCTGGGCACATAGGGGCTCACAGTCTTAACCAACAACCACAGAGCCTGCATAAGACTGACCTAGGCAATCTGCATATATGTTAGAGCTGTGTAGCTTGGTCCTCTTGTGGGGCTCCTAACTTGTGGGTCCTCTTTCTCTTTTACTCACATTCGACCCTACTGTTCATACTGGGTCACCTTGCTCAGCCTTAATATATAGGGAGGTGCTTAGTCTTACTGCAACTTGATTTTTTATGTGTTCTTGTATTTGATTTGCCAGTATTTTATTGAGTGTTTTTGCATCAGTGTTCATGGGGAAGATTGGTCTGTAATTCTCTTTCTTTGTTGCATTTTTGTGTGATTTGTGTATCAGGGTAACTGTAGCCTCATAGAAAAAGTTTGCAGTGTTCTATTTCTTTTATATTTTCCAATTTCGTGGAGTACAGGTTTTTGAAGTATGATCTACTGATTCTTTGGATTTCTTCCATGTTTCTTGTTATGTCACCATTTTTGTTTCAGATTTTGTAAATTTGGATATTCTTTCTCTGACTTATTTGTTTGGATAAGGGTTTGTCTATCTTGATTTTCTCAAAGAACCAACTCTTTGTTTCATTGATTCTTAGTACTGGTCTTTTTGTTTCTATTTTATTGATTTCAGCCCTCAATTTCACTGTTTCCTGGCATCTACTTCTCCTGGGTGAGTTTGCTTCTTTTTTTTCTAGAGGTTTCAGGTGTGCCATTGAGTTCCTAGTGTGTGATTTCTCCAACTTATGTGTGCATTTAGAGCTGTAAACTTTCCTCTTAGAACTGCTTTCAAAGGGTTCCATAAGTTTGGGTATGTTGTATATCCATTTCATTGAATTCTAGGAAGTTTTAAATTTCTTTCTTCATTTCTTCATTGACCCAGTGGTGACTCAGTTTCTATGAGTTTGTAGGCGTTCTGTAATTTCTGTTGTTGAATTTTAACTTTAAGCCATGGTGGTCTGATAAAATACAGGAGGTTATTCCAATTTTTTTTTTTTTTGGTATCTGTTTGGATTTGCTTTGTGACTGAGTATGTGGTCAATTTTAGAGAAACTTCCATGGGGTGCTGAGAAAAGGTATATCCTCTTGTGTTTGGGTGGAATGTTCTGTAGATGTCTATTAAGTTCATTTGAGTCATACTGGTTATTAGTTCCCTTATTTCTCTGTTAAGTTTCTGTCTGTCAGTCCTGTCCACTGGTGAGAGTGGGGTGTTGAAGTCTCCCAATATTAGTGTGTGTGATTTGACATGCAATTTTTTAGCTTTAGTAACTTCTTTTTTATATATGTAGGTGCCCTTTTCTTTGGGGTATAAATGTCCAGAATTGAGACTTCATCTTGATGGGTTTTTCCTGTGATGAATATGTAATTTCTTCTCAATCTCTTTTGATTAATTTTAGTCTGAAGTCTATTTTGTTAGATATTAGGATATCTACACCAGCTTGCTTCTTACGTCAATTTTACTGGAAAGACTTTTCCCAGCCCTTTGCTCTGAGGTAATGTCTGTCTTTGAATTTGGGGTATATTTCTTGTATGCAGAAGAATTCTGTCTTTGTATGCATTCTGTTAGCCTGTGTCTTTTTATAGACCATTGATATTAAGGGATATTAATGACCAGTGATTGTTAATTCCTATTATTTCTTGGTGGTAGTATTGTGTGTTTCCCTTCTTTGGTATTTCTTGGTGTGGAATTATCTATTTCCTATGTTTTCATGGGTGCATCTAATTTCCTTAGGTTGGATTTCTTTTTCTAGTGCTTTCTGTAGGTCTCAGTATCTAGAGAGATATTGTTTAAATCTGGTTTTATCAAGGAATATATTGTTTACTCTGCCTATGGAGATTGAGAGTTTTGCTGGGTATGATGGCTACCATGGTCTCTTAGTGTCTACATAACATCTGTCCAGGAAGTTCTGGCTTTCAGAGTCTCCATTGAGAAGTCAGGTATTATTCTGATAGATCTGCCTTTATATGTTACTTGGCCTTTTTTCTTTACAGCTCTTAATATTTTTTCTTTATTCTGTATGGTTAGTGGTTTGATTATTATGTGGTGAGACTTTTTTTGGTTCTAGTCTATTTGGTGTTCTGTAAACTTCTTGTATTTTCATAGGCATTTCCTTCTTTTGGATGGGAACATTTTCTTCTTTTATTTTATTGAATATATTTTTTGTGCCTTTGAGCTGATATTCTTCTCCTTCTTCTATCCCTATTATTCTCAGGCTTGGTCTTTTCATGGTTCCCCAAATTTCCTGTACATTTTGTGTTATGATTTTGTTGACTTTAATGTTTTCTTTGACAGATGCATCTATTTTCTCTATCTTCTCTTCAACGCCAGAGATTCTCTCTTCCACCACTTGCATTCTGTTGGTTATGCTTGCATCTGTAGTTCCTGTATGTTTAGTGAGATTTTCCATTTCCAGTATTCCCTTGGTTTGTGTCTTCTTTGTTGCCTTTATTTCAGTTTTCAATTCTTGAACTGTTTTCTTCACCTGTTTGATTGCTTTTTCTTGGCTTTCTTTAAGGGATTTATTGATTTCCTCCAATTTTTTGTTTGTCTTTTCCTCAGGGAATTTTTCATTTCCTCTTTAAAAGTCATCTTCTTAAAGTCATTTTTAAGGTCACTTTCTTCTCTTTCTTCTATGTTGGGATGTTCAGGTCTTGCTGATGTAGAGCCATTAGCTTCTAGTGTTGCCATATTGCTCTTTATGTTGTTGAATGTATTCTTTTTTTTTAAGATTTATTTATTATGTATACAGTGTTCTGCCTGCATATATACCTGCAGGCCAGAAGAGGGCACCAGATCTCATTATAGATGGTTGTGAGCCACCACGTGGTTGCTGGGAATTGAACTCAGAACCTCTGGAAGGGCAGCCAGTGCTCTTAACCACTGAGCCATCTCTCCAGCCCGAATGTATTCTTGCACTGGTGTCTACCTATCTCTTCCTCCAACTAATGCAAAGGATGTCTGTGTCTCAGGAAGCCACTCTTGGTCCAATTGGAGCTCTTGGTCCAACTGGACTTCTTGGTTCAATTGGAGCTGGTGGGGTCTGCGTCTCAGCGAGCAGCTGCAGTTTGGGGGATGGGTGGATTTTGGGGTGTGGAGTGGGGCTTGTAGGTTACAGGGTCTGATGGGGTTTCTTTCTGCAACTTGATTTATGTTTTATTGATACTCATGGGAGACCTGCTCTTTCCTAAATAGAAGAGAAGAAGTAGATTGAGGGGTGGAACAAAGGAAGACTTGGGGAGAGGGATTGGAAAGAGAAGAGGGAAGGGAAACTGTGGCCAGGATGTAATATGAATGAATTAATTTAAAAAATGAGTCTGAGTAACTCAGATCTCATTGTTTATCATTCTATGGCTCTATCTTCCCTGCAAATGGTGCTGTATTTTCTATTTATTATAACCCTTACTTAAACATAAAACATCTTTCTATAGACTTATCATATTTGATGATATTCTCCCCCAAATTGATAAAAACCAGAGGAAAAAATATTCTTATTTATAAGTATTGTTTTCTTGATAATATATCAACCATTGTTCTTAGGTTCATCTAATTTATAATTTGAAATTGATCCAGTTTTCACATTTAAGTCTGATATATGAATTTGAATATATCATTAGGATCACATTTGAAGTGACCTTTAAAATAATTGATAACCTTTTCCCAATATGTTGGTGACATTAAGCCCCTACTTTGTCATATAAGATCTTTTGAAATACCACCACTGAATATTTTAGTTTGTTTAATTTAAACAGATCATTCAAATATCAAGTAATCTTAGGGTTGGAAGAATATTTGGTGTGTCCCCTTTCATACTTTGATCTTCCTATCCAACATTCTACAGTATTATAAACAGACACACACACACACACACACACACACACACACACACACACGTAGTACCAAACACAATTTTCTTTTTTTGCCACTAAATGTTTGTTTCATTTGGGATCTTTAAATAATTCAACAGATCAGAAATTTAAAAGCCATTCATTTTTTAAATTCACAATCCAGCCAAAAGAACAACACTTCTTTAAAATAGAATCTAATCTATTCTAGAATATCTTGAATCAGACATGATGTTATACGCCTGCCATCTTGGTACTCAGGACACTGATGTGGGATAATCATGGGTCTGGGAAGAACCAGACATTTAGAAAGCTCCATTTTAATGAAACAATAAGTAATATTAATAAACAAAATCTTAAAATCCTGTATTGTATTCAGTAAAATATCAAAGTGTTTAGCTTAGCCTTCCTTGACTCAAGCAATGGAAAGGGTTCTTGGGAATGTTCTCAAGTGAATTAAAAATTACAATAAAACGTTAGTGAAACGATGTTATTTGCTCTCTAGTTAAAGTAAGGGTAAGCTTACATTATATGAAGCTTCTCTTTAAAAATTGATCATGGGGTTGGAGAGATGGCTCAGTGGTTGAGATCAGTGGTTGATCTACTAGAAGGTCCAGGCTCAATTCCCAGAACCCATACAATGGCTCATAACTATTTGTAACTCCAATTCCAGGGGATCTCACACTCTCTTTTGCCCTCTGTGAGCACCAGACACACATACACGTGGTGCACAAACACATGTGGAAGCAAGACACCCACACATGTAAAGTAAAACTAAAAACTAACCTGAGATAGTGTCTCCATCGTAAGTGGAGAAAAAGCCCAGCATATTAAGAAGACTAAAGGCCTCCTTCTGAAATTAGTCTCTCCAGTTTTTTTGCATGTTCTCTACATATTCTTCCCTGAGAATTACTGAGAGCTGGAGCCTCCGTCCTCTTTACTCTCCACACCTTCTCTGGTTATTCTGCTGGGCAAGCACTGAAAATGTCATTTCAGAAGAAGAGGGGAAATACAAAGACCTACCAGGCATGAAGCTTGTGTTCATAGACATGATGGAGAAGCAAAATATGAGAGCAGTATATTCTACAGAATAATAATAAAACATACAGAAGAGGTTATACATATTTGAGGGTAAAGTAGAGAAGTCCACAATTTCATTTGTGCAGTCTTTAAATAAATAAATGCTACTTTGGATCTCAAGATAGTACCCATACCAAATTTGCAGTACTACTAAATCTTTCCTAACCTTTAACCTCATGGAAAATTTATAAATTATAGATTTATCTGATCACTGAGGCTTTAAGAATTTTTCTTCTAGGCATTGCTTCCTTAATCATGTTGTATAATTATTTACTCTCCTGTAATTTTTAAAAATGTATTTTGCTAGGAATCTTATACTTTCTTCTAATTTATTTATACAAATAACTTATTGGGTGTTTTGTTTAATGCATATTGATTAATTAATGAGCATCAAGGAATATGCACTGAGATTGTTCTGGGGGGCATGCAATGTCATTGTCTCTCCTCTGAATCTGCTTGCTCTAAGCAGCACTGGTGCTAGAGGTTCCCATTTCTATCACCACTGATTGTCTCTAAAATTAACTTAATAATGGAATTATCAGAAATCCAGGTCAATTTCATCAGTTTTCCAAGTGTGATCTATCATCTGATGTACTAACTAAAGCATGAATGGGGGAAATTTATACCTACTGAAAGCTATGGTGGGAACAGAAAACTCAACACACAAGAAAATGCAACTGTGATGTGGCACACTTAGGGTATGAAGGAGTATTGCTTGATTGCTATGCAGTATGCTGAATAATAAAACAGTCTGAGAAATACAGAACTTTGATTGACACAAAATAATGTTGCAATGAATGACTGAAGAAAGCGACATGCCACTTTTTGTTCCATTAGAACGACAATCAGGAAAGAGTCCATGTACAAATGGGGTATTTCATTAGAATATTTGCAAAAATTCTGGACTGTGCCAGTCGAAGAGAGAGAAGAGAGATTCTGTGAGCAAGGGGTATCAAGATCATGATGGGGAAACCTGCAGAGACAGCCAAACCAAACTAGAGGGAACTCATGAAATTTAGATCAGCAGCTGTGGAGCCTGCATGGGACTGTACTAGGCCCTCTGCACAGCGAGGCAGTTGTGTAGCATGATCTGCTTAAGGGACCCCCTGGAAGTAGAATCAGAATCCATCCCTGGTACATGAGCAGGCCTTTTGGATCCCACTATCTATGATGGCACACCTCCCACAGCCTTGAGGCAGGGGGAGGGGCATGGACCTGCCTCTACTAAATCTACCTCCCCATGGGAGGCCTTACCTTCTTGTAGGAAGGAATGGGAGGGTAGTTTGGGAGGGGGGGATGCTAGAGAGGCAGGAGGAGGGAAGATAAGGATCTTTGGTATGTAAAATGAATAAAAAAATTTTCTTAATTAAAGAAAAAATCTGGACTCTGAAGTCAAAGAGCTAAATATGGCAAAGCAAATTGTGCTAAGGCACTTGAGAAAGGGTGTGCCATTTCAGCTTTGTGGTGGAGAGTGACCAAGACATCCCTGAAGCCCAGTTGTTCTATTTTCCTTGCTGTTAGAACTATGGAGAAGAAAGGATTTATCTGGCTTATACTTCCAGGTCACAGTATATCACTGAAATAAATCAAGGCAGGAACTCATTCAGGAACCTGAAAGTAGGACTGCTTGCTACTTCACACAGCATCTCCTCTAACTAGAGAACTCATTCACTGCTGAAAAATACAGCAGGAACCTTGGAGGAATTTCTCAAAAGCTGACTTGCTCTTGCTTAGCTAGCTTTCCTATACAACCCAGGGCCAGTTGCATAAAGATAGTACTGTCCATCGTGGGCTGGACCTTCTCATATCAGTTAATAAATATGACAGTCCCCCACCAACATGCCCAGGCCAATATGATATAGACAATTTCTCAATTGAGGAATCTTCTCTCAGATGACTGTAGGCTGTGCCAAGATGACCATTAAAGATAACCAGGACACCAAGTCTCACTTTCAAAACTTTCAAAGCCGTTTGTTTGGCTATTTGTCTCTGTGCTTTATCCGACCTTGGTCTCAACAATTCTCGCTCATATAAACCCTCCTCATTCTCGCTAATTGGACTCCCAGAGATCCACCTGGGGCCTAGTCATGGATCTCTGCATCCAGATCCCTCAGTAGTTGGATGAGGTTTCTAGCACGACAATTAGGGTGTTTGGCCATCCCATCACCAGAGTAGGTCAGTTCGGACTGTCTCTCGACCATTGCCAGCATTCTGTTGTGGGGGTATCTTTGTGGATTTCTGTGGGCCTCTCTAGCACTTTGTTTCTTCCTATTCTTATGTGGTTTTCATTTACCATGGTCTCCTATTCCTTGTTCTCCCTCTCTGTTGTTGATCCAGCTGGGATCTCCCACTCACCCAAGCTCTCTTTCCCTCGACCCTCACCCTTCACTACCCCCACTCATGTCCAGGCTGTTCATGTAGATCTCATTCCATTTCTCTGTCATTGGGCGATCCCTGTGTCTTTCTTGGGGTCCTGTTTTCCAGGTAGCCTGCCTGGTGATGTGAGTAGCAGTCCAGTCATCCTTGTTCCACATCTAGTATCCTGCTATGAGTGAGTACATACCATGTTTGTCTTTCTGAGTCTGGGATACCTCACTCAGGATGATTTTTTCTAGATCCATCCATTTGTCTGCAAACCTCATGATGTCATTGTTTTTCTCTGCTGAGTAGTATGGCTGAGGGGTCACCAACTGGATCAGGCCCTCTGAGTGGGTGAGACAGTTGATTGGCCTGATCTGTTTGGGAGGCATCCAGGCAGTGGCACCGGGTCCTGTGCTCATTGCATGAGTCGGCTGTTTGAAACCTGGGGCCTATGCAGGGTCCCTTGGCTCGGCCTGGGAGGAGGGGACTGGACCTACCTGGACTGAGTCCACCAGGTTGATCTCAGTCTGTGGGGAAGGCTTTGCCCTGGAGGAGATTGGAATGGGGGGCGGGCTGGGGGGAAGGTGAGGGGGGCGGGAGGGGGGAGAACAAGGGAATCTGTGGCTGATATGTAGAACTGAATTGTATTGCAAAATAAAAAAAAAAAACTTTCAAAGCCTTGGAATAATAGGTATCCATTGATCACCTTCTTTTTCAAGGAGACAAAACTTCTGAAATTGCTGGGATATGTATTCACCTTTAAGTGTGAGACACATGGTATGTGTCACAATTTAGATAATTAGGAAAAAACTATTAATTGAGATTGGGGAGTAAGAGTCTGAACATGTCAGACAAGAAACCATTCTTTCTCATAAAATGATTTCAGACATATTCAAATCTTATTCATTATATTTGCACACATGAATAAACATTGCCACAGCCACAAACCTATGATTTCAGACTGGCTGAAATGTCTACAGTCTTTGTCTATATCAAATAATTTTGCATTTCATTTTAAAATTTGTGTACCAATATCTTTCTTCCAAATATGCAGCCTATATATACTGGGAGAATTTATTCCATTATCCTATTCAATACAGAGAATGGTAATGTCCAAAGTAGACAAAGAGACAGGGAGACTTCATAATTGATAGATTTCTAGATGTCTGTTTAACCAAATTCAAGAACATATCAAAAAATTATCCAGCCGGGCGGTGGTGGCTCATGACTTTAATCCCAGCACTTGGGAAGCAGAGCCAGGCAGATCTCTGTAAATTCAAGGCCAGCCTGGTCTACAGAGCAAGATCTAGGACAGGCACCAAAACTACACAGAGAAACTCTGTCTCAAAAAAAAAACACAAAAAAACACACAAACAAACAAAAAATATCCAATAAGAACAAGCCAGCTACATCACAGATGTGCATGAATGGTTCAAGATACACATATTAATAAACATAATCTACTATACAAATAGACTAGAGGACGAAAACCCCTTGAGCACCTTGTCAGATTCATAAAGAGCCTTTAATAAAATCTGACATCCTTTCATGATAAAAGTCCTAGAGATTCTAGGAATACAAGGGACACATCTCAACATGATGAAGTAAATAAATAAACAGCAAGCCCACAGCCAAGTTCTTGTGCAACTAATTATTTTAAAATCCCTTTTAGGTTATAGTTTTCAATGAGTAGAACCTACAGAGGAGGTAAAATAGGAGCCCCAAGACTGCAGGACTTCAGCCTTGTATAAGCTTATGGCAGCTGCTACAAAAATAACAAATCCTGTGATGTCCCAGGGCCAAGTGTTTAAAAAAAAAGATGTTAGTAAGGTAGGAAAGTGTTTTCTCTTTCAATCCTGAATACTTGCAATGGTCTCATTCAATGTGATTTATTCATCAGAGTGGGCCCTTTAGCAGGCCATAGTGACGGCCAACCTCTGAGGTCTATGGCTTTATTAATCCTTAATCAAGTGGGGCAAAATTAGTAGGACAAGATGTCTCCTCCCAACCCTGGGATTCTAAGAGTCAAAGGACATGTGTATTTTAAAGAAACTCTAACATATAGCAATGGTATACTTCTGTGGCAATTTGATATCACAGCAATAGTATACTATCCCAAAGAGAGCTTCAGGAAGTGACAGAAACAAACAAGACATTAGTAGTCTATTGTAGACCATGGAGGATTATAATATTAACTCACTGTCTTTCCTTGATAGTCATAATGAGATGATGAAATTTGATGTTTAATGTGTTACCATTACTTGTCTTTTCCACAAAAGAAAGTTATAGCAAACGGAATTGCAGGAATAATAATATTAGCTACCATTTTACAAATCCATCAAACTAAGAAAATTCAGAACTACCAAGGCTGTAGTTCAGTGACAAACTTTTGTGCTAAATGTTTAGACCATTCTCAAGGGATTCACATTCTGACTATTTACGGCTCTCAAATGGACCTTCCAAATCTTTCTCTGAGTAAACTCATAAACATGATAAGCACAGCAGAAGAAAACAAAAACATAGAAAGTGTTTCTTTTGCTTCCTTTCTGTAGGATCCTACAAATATTTTATATCTTCTCTCATCACAAACTTAGCCACCTAAAAATAACCAAAGGGATAGGTAAAGGAAATTCTCACAAGCAAGACATAAGTAGGAAAAAAGCCACATATAAGAGCTCCACTAATGATTTAACAAGTACATCAAGACACTGGATGGAACACGAGGGCATTTTAAAAAAATCTGGTTAGCATGGAAGGGAAGAATAGTCATGCAAAATGCATCTTTTGACATGAGGGTAAATAATGGGAAATAGTAGACAGACTCAAACATGCACTATGTCAGCTTCAGTTTTTAGTCTACTTGAATTCTGAATAAATGCACTTCTGTAATTTGTTACACACTTGACTGGATATGTCAAGAAATTCTGCAAAAGTCAACACTGTCCTCAGCATCAGAAGTTACATGAAATATTGAAATGAGCATAAACTTGAAAGAGAGACTTATAATTAAATCCTAAGTTTATTAATTTATTAATCAGCCATTTTGACCAAAACATACAGTATTTTCTCATCTATAAAATAAGCCACAACATGCCAGGGACCAGAATTACATTTGTGGAGATGAGGAGGTGTACAATGGGTAAGAGTGCATGCTGTGTAAGCATGTGAACTTGAGTTGAAATTTCAAAGACAGAAACAAAGCCCCTCTATATTCTCATTAGCATAGAATATGATTTCAGTTTTTAAAATGCTTTTCAAATGATACGATTACCAATTACAAACCAAAGGCTCTATTTCTACCATATATAAAAGGAAATTAAAGGCCATCCCTTAAAGACCTTCTGGTTATTAGTTACAAAGTGTACTTCAAATATTGGGAGACAAAAGCAGAGGCATCTTCTCTCCAGGTCAATTTTTTTCTTTCTGGTATACTCTCTCTAATTGTTGCTTCAGCAGCCCAGCTGTGTTTGCTCAGACTCTCTGGATAGTAATTCTTTCCAGAGATGATAGTGCTTTATGCAGAAACAAACAAAAAGTTTATTTTGTACTTAGAAAGCTTTTCATTCCCAACAACACTATAATCCTTAAAATGAAAGCATCTAAGGGAGTCATCAAATGAAGCCCCTTTCTTTTAATAAGACCATATGTAAACTGGAGATGTAAATTACCTTGTTAATAATGTTATCACAATAGTCCTGCTTTCAGGTGTCTGTGGAATTGGTAAAATATATAGAAAATATAGTAAATTAGAGGATGGAGAAACGGTGCCTTAGGTAGAGGGTTTGCTACACAATCATGAAGACCTAAGTTCCAAACTACAAAACCCACGCCAAAATGCAGCAAGGTGGTATACATCTGTAACCCTAGCACCAGGAAAAGAGACAGACAGATCAATGGAGCTGACTGGGTATCCAATATAGTTAAGAACCCCAGACTCAGTGAAAGACTCTATCTCCAAAGAGTATGTGGATAGTCTCTGTTGAGAAGTTGGGTGTGATAGGTCTGCCTTTTTAAATTACTTGGCCATTTGCCCATACTGCTTTTAATAGTCTTTCTTTTTCTGTATGGTTAGTGTTTTGATTATTATGTGGCAGAGGGATACGATCTAATTGGTGGCCTGTAAGCTTGTACCTTTTTGGCATATCCTTCTTTAGGTTGGGAAATATTTTTTATAATTTTGTTAAGTATATTCTCTAGTTTTTTTTAGCTGGATTTCTTATTTTTCTATTCCTATTATTCTTATGTTTGGTCTTTTCATAGTGTTTCAGATTTCCTGGATATTTTGTGTTAGAAATTTTTTAGATTTAACATTTTCTTTCACAAATGAATCTATTTCCTCTAATGTGTCTTAAATAACTGATTCTCTCTTCCATCTCTTGTACTCTGTTGGTGATGCTTGCATCTGTAGTTCACTTACTCATATTTTGCAGAATTACCTCAGTTTATGTTATTTTTTTGTTTTTGTTTTTGTTTTTGTTTTTGTTTTTGTTTTTGTTTTTGTTTTATTTATTTATTTATTTATTTTTTGCCAGACAGGGTTTCTCTGTATAGCTTTGCGCCTTTCCTGGAACTCACTCTGTAGCCCAGGCTGGCCTTGAACTCACATAGATCTGCCTGGCTCTGCCTCCCAGGGCTGGGATTAAAGGTGTGTGCCACCACCGCCTGGTTTCTTTATTGTTTCTATTTCCATTTTGTGGTTTTGAACAGTTTCCTTCATCTGTTGGTTTGTTTTTTTCTTGGATTTCTTGGTATTCTTTTAGGGATTTATTGATTTCATCCATTTTTTTGTTTGTGTTTTCCTCAATTTCTTTAAGGTTTTTTTTTTTTTAATTTCCTCTTTAAGGACCTCTATCGTCTTCAAAAAGTTGTATTCAAGGTTGTCTTCTTATGCTTAGGTTATGTTGAATTGTTCAAGTCTTGCTGTTATTGATTAGCTGGGTTCTGGTATTGTCATATTTCCCTTTCTGTTAATGATTGTGTTCTTACACTGGTGTTTAGGCATCTGAATTTTAGATGATTATAGCTCTAGGTGTTGATTCCTGCATTTGTCTTTGTTGGATGGGTGTTTTGTTCCTTGGTTTCTCTTTCCTCTCTGTTTTTCTGGCCTAAATGGCCAAGGGTTCCAGTGAACAAATGAGTCTTTGGGTCCAGATAGGTGTCTACTCTGAGGTATTGGGGGCCTGGGGTCCCTAGATCCAGCTTGGCCTCCAGTAAAGCTGAAGTATTCTTCTGAAGTTGTACCAGGATATGGAGCACAGGGGAGGTTGTATAGTCTAGGGTCCCGAGGACCAGCCTAGCCTTCAGTACTGCTGCTGGGAGTGGGGTCTGTAGCTGGAGAACTTTTCTCCAGCTCCCGCCACCAAGTCCCGCCAGTCCCATAGCCCACTTATAAAATAAACACACAAACTCTTACATTATTTAAACTGCTTGGCCATTAGCGTAGGCCTGTCATTGTCTAGCTCTTACTCTTATATTTAGCCCATTTCTATTAATCTTTACTTTGCCACATGGCTCGTAGCTTACCAGGACCTTCCCACGCGGCTTGTCCTGGTGGCGGCTGGCAGTGTCTCCCTGACTCAGCCTTCTACTTCCCAGAATTCTTTTCCTTGTCCCGCCTATACTTCCTGCCTAGCCAATGGCCAATCAGTGATTTATTCACTGACCAATCAGCAACACACTTGACATACAGACCATCCCACAGCAGGGGTCCCTAGATCAAGCATGTGCTCTGGAGTCACTAGGATGACTCTGGCCTCAGGTAAACCTGCTGAGGCTGTGGGTCCATCAAGTTCAGGAGGAGAACCAAGAACACTGGCAACAGCCTGTAATGTTTGGGCATTATGAGAACCCACTAGCAAACATCAACAGTCTTCTCAGATGACAGTTCAAATCAAAGTCATGGTGGCATTAGGAGACTGGTTTCCTGAAGGATTATGTTCAGATTTATTTTCATCAACCAAAGCAGGCATAAGACTGGATGAAGACAAAGCTGAGCAGTTCCTAGAGTTCTGAGCTTTTAGAATGCTGCTACCTGTTTATTTTGTTTCAATTTAATTATTTGAGACAGTAGAAACAAACAACCATGATGATTCCTGAATATTTTTCCTCTTCAGATTTTAATAAAAAATTATCTCTCTGACTCTCCTTTTTGCTCCTCCTACTCTCCTCTGTCTATTCCTTCCTCTCTTCCTCCCACTCCATCTTTCCACCTTTCTTCTCTCCCTCCCTGTCTTATTCAGTCTCTCCCTCTCTCTTCCTCCCCCTCCTCCTGATTCTTTCTCCCCATCCTTATCTCTCTCTGTTCTTTCTCACACACCTTGAATACTTTGAGACAATTTCAATAAGTTCAGACATCTGGAAAATACATCCGTGAAGCCTAACAGTGTCTGTACTCAGACACAGAGACATAGATGGAGACAAATGAGAGACAGACACACATACACACATGGACACACACATACACATAGGTGGGGGTTAAAGGACAGGGAGAGGGAGAGAGAGAAACCACTAATCCTTTGAATTTCAGTTTAAAGGGAGGGTGTAATAGTTTTTAGTGACTTTAGAATAATTGTGCATAGTCATAAACAGCAAATCTATCATTGCCTTTTAGCATTATTATCTTTTATTGTGATGTGATACGAATAAAACACAGCCTCAAGACAGAAAGCCTTGGGGAGTCTCTAATAAGAAATAAAAAATCCTGTAAAAAACAGAAAGTAGACTATCTTTCATAGAATATATGCTCAATGCTGATTTAGTTCTCTGTAAATGAAAAAACAAAATAGAACCCATTTATTCTAACTAGTGCTGAATATGTATGGCTTTACCTTTCTATCTCCACTTTTAAGGATTATTGTCAGCTTTTGTTATTATTTATTTGAAAATATAAAATTTTGCTTGCTTTCTACTATATAATAATTATCTTCATATTCCTCAGATTACAATTTGTGGACATGTATCTACATGGAAGCTGGGCATTATCAAAGGTGATGATGAGCAGACTGTGGACAGTAAATGTCTAATGCATTGAACAAATGAGCCTTGCTTCTGGAAGACCAGGTATGATTAGTCTGAGACTAGACACAGGGATTAATTAATTAATAATACTTAATGTGCACTTATATCACAGCTGTCCATCACTTCATGTATCAAGCACAGGTTCTGAAAAAAAAAGTACCATACCAAAGTCCATTGATGTTAACAAGTCTCCTCATTGCCTTCAGAACCTAGGAACAAAATTCTAGTCTAAATTCTTTTTCTCTTCTCTTGTTGCCAAATGATTTGAAATATACATATAAAGCTAAGATCTTAGAGAGAAATAAAAACAAGATCTGTGATGTAAGAACATGATTAAATGGAGGAGGGGAGATTACATCCCAGGGACTGTTGGTCAAAGCAGTGAACCTAGTTTAAGTTTGTTAGGTATCATAGGAAATAAGAGGGATTACAAAATATGAATTTTCTATGTTATAAAATTGTGATGAATATGGTAATCTAGAATTAAGTATAATAATTTGTGGTGATATTGTGTCCCCCAACATATTGTGCACCCTAATAAACTTATCTACTGTCAGAGAACAGAACAGCCACTAGATAGACATAGAGATAGACACTAGATAGACACCAGAAAAATTGTGGCACACACACCTTTAATCCTAGCATTCCAGAGGCAGAGATCTACCTGGATCTCTGTGAGTTCAAGGCCACACTGGAAACAGCCAGGCATGGTGACACATACCTTTAATCCCAGGAAGTGATGGCAGGAAGAAAAAAGGTACATAAGGCATGAGGACCAGGAACTAGAGCCTTTCTAAGCTTTTAGCTTTTAGCAGCAGTTCAGCTGAGATCCATTCAGGTGAGGACTCAGAAGCTTTCAGTTTGAGGAAACAAGATCAGCTGAGAAACTGGTGAGGTAAGGTTAGCTGTGGCTTGTTCTGCTTCTCTGATCTTTCAGCATTCACCCCAATATCTGCCTCTAGGTTTGTTTTTATTGATAAGACCTTTTAAGATTCATGCTACAAGAATTATTCTCAGTTAGAATGCCAAGTCTATTTAAAACTACCTCTACACTTACTGAATATATTTCTTACTCAACAAGGAGTTTGTAGTTGAGGCCCACTGATCAACACTGGTTCTTTCTTCTGTCTGTTACAGTGCTCTGTGAGCTACAGCCAATGAACTGCATCTACCTCACCACCTGATGTGGCCTATAAAGTAGACTTGAAAACAGATCCAAAGAAAAATGATATATCCTGTCACATAAAAATGTGAAACTAATTGTAAGTGAATAAATACCTATAGGAATAACGTCATACATTGTAAGACTTCATAGCATGAAATATTTTGTTTTTGTTTTTTGTCCCTTTGTTTTTTTCAAGACAGGGTTTCTCTGTGTAGCTTGGCACCTTTCTTGGAACTCACTCTGTGGCCCAGGCTGGCCTCAAACTCACAGATATCCACCTGGCTCTGCCTCCCAAGTGTTGTGATGAAAGGCATGAGCCACCACCACCCCACAGCATGTGATATTTTGTGATAGAAACCCCGCAGCATGTGATATTTTGTGATAGAAAGCATATGGCCCCAACACTAAACATTTGCTTTACCCTTGCCTATATCTATCATATGTATGTAATTGAAATATATATATATATATATATATATATATATATATATGGAAATAGAGTAAGGAGGGGCATATGCAAAGATATGGAAGGAGGAAGACAAAGGGGGAAATGATCAAATTACAATCTCAAAAGATAAATATTTTTAATAACATCAAAAATTTTAAGTTGTATTCCTCTCCCCTCCTTCCCCACTCCTGCTCCCCGTGTGTGTGTGTGTGTGTGTGTGTGTGTGTGTGTGTGTGTGTGTATGCATGCTGACACTGGCTATAGTTGGATATCCTGGATCCTTTTGGCGTGAGTGCAGTGAAATGAAGACCAGTTCTATGCAAGAGCAAAATGCTCTTAACAGCTGAACTATCTCACCAGTCCCAGTCCATCATTCCAAATCTGTTTCACATTCTATGAAACTGGTTTCATTTGCTACAACCTTAAATCCATTGTGCTTAGAAATCCTTTATTTTTGTTTTCTTATTTTTCTTTTTCTCTTGCCTATGGGTTTTCAAAATTCAGGTGTCCCATATGACGGAGGCCATGTTTGTCAAATGAATGTTCAAAAGAAAACTGATTTAATGTGTTTATTATGAATCTTCTAAATGTTTTCTTGAAAATATATATTGATTTATTTATATATTTACATAAATTGTAATCTACGGTAATAAGTTTTGTTTGACTATATGACAACTCACCCGTGTAAAAGATCATTGTTCTTAATTGTTTCACAGTTCTTTCCTGTTCACATCATTATTTATCACATGCCCATCACTCCACTCTCATGCTGACAATTCAGTCCTCCTCTAAACTGCAGAAGGAGAAATACTCTTACATGTACCCTCTATAAATCAACAGATAAGTTTGTTTGTTTTATGCTTTTTTGAGCAGAAAGTCTTTTATCACAGAGCATACTTACACAAAAGTTTTCCAGATGATATCAGTTTAGTCTCTGCAAGGACTACACTGGTGTATCTTCCCACCAGCAATGCATCAAAGTCCCAAGAGCAAGGATTTACTTTGGAGAATAAGCATGAAGTACAGGTTACTGTGTTTTACCTGAAGAAAAGCTGCCTTGTCTTGTGATATTCAAAATTACATTATTTCATGAAGCTATTATCTTTTGTACCTACCTCTTCCAACTCGGTATGTTGTACATTTGCATTTACAAAATGCAACAAGCAGTATACTGAGGAGTCTCGAAAAGTAAATTAAAATTGTATTTCACAGCCTGCCGAGAGCTAAGAGTGTGGTACAAAGAATAATCATCCGCCATAGATGTGCAAATTGCAACACTGAAGAACCAGTAAACATGCTGTTACATAACAAGGGAGAATTAAGATTGCAGTTGGAATTATGGTTATTTGCAAACTTATAGCATATTATGGATAGTAACTGGTATAAACTAGGTAGGTTCAATGAATTCCTTCAGAGCCTTAAATGTAGAAGACAAAAACAGAAGAGTCAGAGACAAAAGACTTGAAGATGGAATCAGCATCACTATAACCTATTTTGGGGAATTTTTGACTGGTCATTGTTGAAGATTGGAAAAGAGAACCAGAAGTAAGTATGAAGTCAAACTCTGGAAGCTCAAAAAGGAAGGAAACTATGTTGTTCTCATTGTGTTTAGAAAAGGTCTATAACTACACAACTAATGGATGAACTCCTGCAATACACACAGATGACCCACGGTGCTTTGATAATGTTATGGCAGCTGAACACAGATAGTTTGCACATAACAGAGAAGGCTTTAAGCATGAGAAAATTATTGATTTCCAAAACACTATGGTCGTGAAAACAGTCTGATAAAACTATTCATCTGTAAATATTTTTACCCTTATACCTTCCTGACAAAGTAAGAAATCCCTATAGGGACAAGCCATAGACCCAAAGGGCAGACCCAGAAAGGAAATATTTGAAATGGAATTTTTCCAGGTTTTGAAACTTTTTAGAATTTTTTCTGTTTAATGTTAAATGTTGTCTGAGACTAGTAACTACTTAGCTCCTAAGAATGACAGTGCCTATACCTGGTATCCCTTCCTTTCTAGCTGATACAATTTCTTTACCTATGGTAACTTATATTAGAATTTTACAAGACTAAAGAAAAAAATGAATTTTTGCCCCAGGATTCTTGTAAAGCTGATCTTGCTGGAAACCTGATTCCCTGAGGTGGTATGACTTGAGATCTTAAACTGATGATATTAAGAAGATTTGGCCATAGAGTTAAAATTTTGGGAGAAATGATAATTGAATTTTGCATATAAGACAGTTATGAATCTCTAGAGCACATAGAAGATTACAATGGATAATTGACATGCAAATTTCACATCCCAGTTGAGAGAATTTGTGAACATATTATATTCATGGTAAAAGGGGCTTTGTAGACATGACTAAAAATCCTGAGTAATTATCCTGGATTAAATTATATGGAGAGAATATAACAAGAACACTCTTATAAATGAAGACAAGAGGATCAGAATACTAAAAGGCAAAATGGTATGAGAAGAAGGTTGACCTCTACAAACTAAATGACAAATCAAGTGATAAAAATCTTCTTTTGGATCCATCAGAAAAGTAGACACCCCAGCCAGCTCTTCTATTTAATAAATTCAGTGATACCTATCTTAGCCTTGTGACTTACAAAAAAATAAGTGATAAAATTTTGTTTTTTATTAAGTTGGTAATTTGTTACTACCACAATAGATTAAAAACAACATGTGAATATTCTGATGAAGTTGGTTTTGCAGCAAGAAAGTCCCTTGGCTTTCCTACAATCTCTTGTGGGGGATTTTAAAATGTGAGGTACATTTAAATGTGTTTATTTTGTTCATGTTAAAAGAGCTGAAAGGTAGAATTTAGGGCAAGATCAGCTATTACGAAGCTTCTCCGCTGAAGTGTGTTCCTAACAGGACATGATAAACTATAAGTGAAAGCTGGCAGAACTACCTTGGTGTCTGGGAAATGCTACAAATAGTAATGATCTTCTAAGATGTATAGATGGTAAATTTCTGAAGAAATGCAAACATAATCTTATAATCTTAAGAGACCAGAATCCAAAAGGATTCCAGGAAACTGGCGGTCAGCAGTATTTATTGAATAAAGAGTGATTGAATCACCTGCTCTTCCCAGAAACATCTGCTCATTTTTATCTTCAGGCACTTCCTAGTGTTGTATCTGTCAACAGTGGCCTCCCTCCTTTACTCATCTTCTTCATCTCCATTCTTTGACTAGATTACAGTCTTTTTTTTAAATCTGAGATACTATTATAAAAGTATATAACTGATATTAAGGTGACACAAAGGACAATAAAATGGATGTCAGAAAGACATTATCTAAGATGACATCTTCCACATTTATATTCAGGTATGTGTCTCTAACACCTATGTACACGGTGTGTAGATTGTATTGTTGATTGACATGATAAATAAAGTGTGTGTATGAATAAAATTGCCAGTATGTTTGTGTATGAGAAACATTGGTTTCTAGGTTCTTTTATTTTCTTACTCTTCACTCCCATAGCTACTTCAACAATTCCTTTTTAAAAACTGGCATCTATTATCATTATTATCATTTGTGTGTGTGTGTGTGTGTGTGTGTGTGTGTGTGTGTGTGTGTGTGTGTTTAGTTCTAGAGACTAAAAGTATGGACTTATGCATCCTAAGCAAACGTTCTACCACTGAACTAGTTCCCCAAACCTGCTGAAATGACCAATTGTTTCTTGAAATAAAGTGTTCCCAAGAACCCAGCAAAGCCAATTCTAACAATTCTTTGGGAAAATTCACCTTACCTGTTAATACCTCTGTTGTCTCATCTGGGAAAAAGAAAAAAAATTGAACTAAAATGATGTTTATGTATTATTCTGATCATGTTAAAATTCTTGACTTGCTAAATATTAAACCCAGAATTGGTCTTAGCATCATGATTAATCCATAGCTAACCTCAGTGATTAGAATTTATTAAAACTGGCAAGGATTCATCCAGTGCTGACAGAACCAATGGAAAAGTTCCCCAGAATGCTGAGATATCTTTATTCTCTACCTCTTTATTCATACGCTGGTGTCCCACATTTGGCTGCCCAGCAAGATTTATGTGAAGTAACTCCAGGGTTACTCAGAATATAATTCTAGGGTTACAGAGCAGTAATGACAGCACCCTTTGTCTTAACATCTTCAGTCTATGTACATAGGAATCCCACAGATCCTTCCAGAAGGCCATAGTCAAGTGTCACATGCCCCATGATGTCTCATTCTCAAATACACCCAATTAATTATTCTCTGCCATAGAGTATAGATTTGTTCAATAAAATATAAGTGTAAATGTTGTTGGAGAATTTCTCTCCAGCTCCCACCATCAAGTCCCGCCAGTCTCAGAGCCCACTTATAAAATAAACACACAGACTCTTACATTATTTAAACTGCTTGGCCATTAGCTCAGGCCTGTTATTGTCTAGCTCTTACTCTTATATTTAGCCCATTTCTATTAATCTTTACTTTGCCACATGGCTCATGGCTTACTGGTACCTTACATTTTCCTTGTCCTGATGGCGGCTCGCAATGTCTCTCTCTCCGCCTTCCATTTCCCAGAAATCTTTTCCTTGTCCCGCCTATACTTCCTGCCTAGCCAATGGCCAATCAGTGATTTATTTACTGACCAATCAGCAACACACTTGACATACAGACCATCCCACAGCACTTCCCCTTTTCTTTTCTTAAAAAGGAAGGTTTTAACTTTAACATAGTAAAATTACATATAACAAAACAATTATCAAGCAAGAATTACAGTTACAATATTAAAGAAGAGATCCTATCTATCTTATATTTGTAAGTTTAAGGTTTTATATCTAACTTATCTTTTATTATAACTAAGGAAAATTGTAAGTATCTAGTTTTTAACCACATTAAAGACCTCAGAAGGATATATTACTACCTGAGAAATGGAGAAGGATATAAGCAACTTTTAGGAGTCTTGTAGGGTAGACAGAGACAGCTGGCAGTCTGGACAGTCATTCAAAGTTTTCTTGTAAAGTTGGGGCATCTGTCTTTAGCCCACAGGCCTAGAGTCTCTTATTTACTTTTCTCTGTGTCCTGTAGAATGTCTGGCAGTTTTCTCTGTAAAGCAGGAACCTGAAGGACCATTTTGTCAAGCAAAGTTCAGTGGTCACCTTTCTATGGGTCCTGTATGTCCAGTTGATCAAGCAGTCCAGGCAAGAACAGTTTCTTGCCCAAATGGCTATTTTTGTTAAGGTGAAGATAAACTCCATATGGAGTGTTTTTGATGCCCATCCTCCTCTCTGAAGTAAATCGGTGCTGTCAGGAGCAGACATGTCTCATTGTCTAAAAAGTCTAAACTTTTAAAACATTTTAAATGCCATATTTTGTAGATCTTTGAAGTGTTTGAAGACTACCTATTTATCTGAAATATATCTATGTATACCTAGAAGACTTAACTAACATGGCTACAAATATTATCATAGATGACTAACTATTAATCTATTTTTTAATTATCTATTACAATTTTAAATGAGTTACATAAACATAATACCTCAAACAAGAATAGAAATATATATACAGTATAACAAAATTAAGTTTAAACTTGTATCAATAAACTAAAATCTATAGCAATGTAAAACATTTTAAACAAGTTGTTACTCTTTAAAAGTAGGTTTATTAATCTATCCTTTTATTTTATCATATCTAAACTATCCCCCTTTTTGTTTTAGAAAGAGATTGTATTTATAATCAACCTGATTTAAATAAAAATATTGGTTTTTCTCTGTCCCACATCAGAGGGCTCTTCTGATTTGGGACACAAGAATCTCTTAACCATTTTTTTTTTTTGAGCAATATGTCTGGGTTTAGAGGGGGAGTGAGCCAATTCCATCTCTAAAGCCAGCTTGGTATATTTGGGAATTTGGGCGTAGCTTCTCTTACTACTTCCTGCTGGAGGGGGGCGCTGTATCTTTTGGAGACAGAAAGAAAATTTTAGGATCATGGAGTAGTCCGTGAGGCTGTATATCTGAGCCAGTTGACTTGAAACCATTCTGGATGTTGAATCATCTGGGCCATGGTGTCATTGGAGACCTTTTAGGGGGTCTTGGCTGGTCAAACCTGATGTATCTTAATCTGGAACAAATCTATAGTCTCTGGCTTTCTGTGGAAACAAGAGCAGAGACTCTTTTTTAAAGCAACATATCCTTATATCCAAATTTTGAAGTCAAGGTACCTTTAAAATATACATTTTGGCATAACTCAACAGCTTTTACAATCAAATGTTTTTCTGTAGTTACGAATATCAAAGAGAACATAATCCAGATTTTCTGTGTGGTAGTCATCTTTACGTGGCTTATTTTTTTATATTAGCTTGAGCCTATTATTTTTAAACTGCAGCCTTCTAAGCCTGAAACGGCGCAGTGGCTGCTGGCTCCGCCCACTTCAGCTTCCCAACATGGCTGCGGTCCGCTTTCCGCCAGCTCTGGGAGCCATAACTCTCAGAAATAGTGGGTCTACGCTTTTACCAAAGTAGCGTGTAGCCCAGAAACCTCTTTTTTTGTTTTGTACTAGTAAAGGCTAAATTCACCACACAGTTTAATGTGCTACTTGTAGAGGCCTCATTCCTGCCATACGGCGGCAGGTCGAGCACGCACGCTAGGAACCCGCCAGCAGTAGCTCAAACACGCAGGCTGCCGCTAACTTGATAGAGACAACTAGGAACTGTTTTTAGCTCCGTTTTAGAATCTTTTTACTCAGGTTTTAGGTGGAAACTCTTGCCCCACGTTGGGCGCCATTTGTTGTTGGAGAATTTCTCTCCAGCTCCCACCATCAAGTCCCGCCAGTCTCAGAGCCCACTTATAAAATAAACACACAGACTCTTACATTATTTAAACTGCTTGGCCATTAGCTCAGGCCTGTTATTGTCTAGCTCTTACTCTTATATTTAGCCCATTTCTATTAATCTTTACTTTGCCACATGGCTCATGGCTTACTGGTACCTTACATTTTCCTTGTCCTGATGGCGGCTCGCAATGTCTCTCTCTCCGCCTTCCATTTCCCAGAAATCTTTTCCTTGTCCCGCCTATACTTCCTGCCTAGCCAATGGCCAATCAGTGATTTATTTACTGACCAATCAGCAACACACTTGACATACAGACCATCCCACAGCACTTCCCCTTTTCTTTTCTTAAAAAGGAAGGTTTTAACTTTAACATAGTAAAATTACATATAACAAAACAATTATCAAGCAAGAATTACAGTTACAATATTAAAGAAGAGATCCTATCTATCTTATATTTGTAAGTTTAAGGTTTTATATCTAACTTATCTTTTATTATAACTAAGGAAAATTGTAAGTATCTAGTTTTTAACCACATTAAAGACCTCAGAAGGATATATTACTACCTGAGAAATGGAGAAGGATATAAGCAACTTTTAGGAGTCTTGTAGGGTAGACAGAGACAGCTGGCAGTCTGGACAGTCATTCAAAGTTTTCTTGTAAAGTTGGGGCATCTGTCTTTAGCCCACAGGCCTAGAGTCTCTTATTTACTTTTCTCTGTGTCCTGTAGAATGTCTGGCAGTTTTCTCTGTAAAGCAGGAACCTGAAGGACCATTTTGTCAAGCAAAGTTCAGTGGTCACCTTTCTATGGGTCCTGTATGTCCAGTTGATCAAGCAGTCCAGGCAAGAACAGTTTCTTGCCCAAATGGCTATTTTTGTTAAGGTGAAGATAAACTCCATATGGAGTGTTTTTGATGCCCATCCTCCTCTCTGAAGTAAATCGGTGCTGTCAGGAGCAGACATGTCTCATTGTCTAAAAAGTCTAAACTTTTAAAACATTTTAAATGCCATATTTTGTAGATCTTTGAAGTGTTTGAAGACTACCTATTTATCTGAAATATATCTATGTATACCTAGAAGACTTAACTAACATGGCTACAAATATTATCATAGATGACTAACTATTAATCTATTTTTTAATTATCTATTACAATTTTAAATGAGTTACATAAACATAATACCTCAAACAAGAATAGAAATATATATACAGTATAACAAAATTAAGTTTAAACTTGTATCAATAAACTAAAATCTATAGCAATGTAAAACATTTTAAACAAGTTGTTACTCTTTAAAAGTAGGTTTATTAATCTATCCTTTTATTTTATCATATCTAAACTATCCCCCTTTTTGTTTTAGAAAGAGATTGTATTTATAATCAACCTGATTTAAATAAAAATATTGGTTTTTCTCTGTCCCACATCAGAGGGCTCTTCTGATTTGGGACACAAGAATCTCTTAACCATTTTTTTTTTTTGAGCAATATGTCTGGGTTTAGAGGGGGAGTGAGCCAATTCCATCTCTAAAGCCAGCTTGGTATATTTGGGAATTTGGGCGTAGCTTCTCTTACTACTTCCTGCTGGAGGGGGGCGCTGTATCTTTTGGAGACAGAAAGAAAATTTTAGGATCATGGAGTAGTCCGTGAGGCTGTATATCTGAGCCAGTTGACTTGAAACCATTCTGGATGTTGAATCATCTGGGCCATGGTGTCATTGGAGACCTTTTAGGGGGTCTTGGCTGGTCAAACCTGATGTATCTTAATCTGGAACAAATCTATAGTCTCTGGCTTTCTGTGGAAACAAGAGCAGAGACTCTTTTTTAAAGCAACATATCCTTATATCCAAATTTTGAAGTCAAGGTACCTTTAAAATATACATTTTGGCATAACTCAACAGCTTTTACAATCAAATGTTTTTCTGTAGTTACGAATATCAAAGAGAACATAATCCAGATTTTCTGTGTGGTAGTCATCTTTACGTGGCTTATTTTTTTATATTAGCTTGAGCCTATTATTTTTAAACTGCAGCCTTCTAAGCCTGAAACGGCGCAGTGGCTGCTGGCTCCGCCCACTTCAGCTTCCCAACATGGCTGCGGTCCGCTTTCCGCCAGCTCTGGGAGCCATAACTCTCAGAAATAGTGGGTCTACGCTTTTACCAAAGTAGCGTGTAGCCCAGAAACCTCTTTTTTTGTTTTGTACTAGTAAAGGCTAAATTCACCACACAGTTTAATGTGCTACTTGTAGAGGCCTCATTCCTGCCATACGGCGGCAGGTCGAGCACGCACGCTAGGAACCCGCCAGCAGTAGCTCAAACACGCAGGCTGCCGCTAACTTGATAGAGACAACTAGGAACTGTTTTTAGCTCCGTTTTAGAATCTTTTTACTCAGGTTTTAGGTGGAAACTCTTGCCCCACGTTGGGTGCCATTTGTTGTTGGAGAATTTCTCTCCAGCTCCCACCATCAAGTCCCGCCAGTCTCAGAGCCCACTTATAAAATAAACACACAGACTCTTACATTATTTAAACTGCTTGGCCATTAGCTCAGGCCTGTTATTGTCTAGCTCTTACTCTTATATTTAGCCCATTTCTATTAATCTTTACTTTGCCACATGGCTCATGGCTTACTGGTACCTTACATTTTCCTTGTCCTGATGGCGGCTCGCAATGTCTCTCTCTCCGCCTTCCATTTCCCAGAAATCTTTTCCTTGTCCCGCCTATACTTCCTGCCTAGCCAATGGCCAATCAGTGATTTATTTACTGACCAATCAGCAACACACTTGACATACAGACCATCCCACAGCATGTAAAGGTTATTATAATTCTTGATTATTATATTTTATAGAGAGAAAAATGATACTTTTCATGAATGTTTTAAAAACAGTAATATTTTAAGAGATGTAAAAATAATTTCAACTAAAATATATTTTTAACTTTAAAACATTAAAATTTGAGATTTTATCTTTTCTGGAAGAAATAATGGAAGGAACGGTCCTGATCCTCTCATCCATGCTAACTTTGGGTCCAGAGATTCCAGGAATAATATATGATCATGTCATCTTTAAATTCCTGAAGAACTTATGGCAGAAGTCATACATGCCATGTCCCATTAGATATTATTAGTATTAAGATCCAGACATTTAAAACACTTTAAAGCATGAATATTTTTTTGTTCACAGTAATCCAGCAAGATGGGCAACTTCCTGCTGTGTGTAACAGTATCTGGTATTGTCAAGAAGGAGAATTTTGGATTTATTGAATTATAAGCCACATACATAACAGCCTCTTCTTTGTGAACACTTCTGGAGAAAACTTGTGTATATTTTTATAACTTAGCAGGATGTTTAGGAGAAGACATTCAAAGACAGAAATAAAATTCCTATTTTATGTATTCAAAATACTGTCTTTCTACATTTACAAAAGAATACTAGCCACAGGACACATGATTACAAATTTCTAATTACTAGACCATGCAAGTCAAAACACCTTACAGTGTCTGTCCTACAGTAGCCAGAACTCAGACAATGACAGGCAACTTCTCTTCTTTTATCCCATATATGACTGAAAAACAACCGCATAAAATCATGTTTACCATACCAGGTATATCAGATGCCCCCACTTTGAGTTAGCATACCTCCAATGTGTTCTAACATCATCCACTCAGAAAATTCCTGAAGCCTTCACATTTGTGACAATAATTTTTTTTCCAAATTTATCTGTCTTTGGTAATTACAAAATACAGCGGCAATGGCTGACTCCCTTCCTATGTCAGCTTCTGATAAAAATCACTTGTTTCTTATTTTGGGACAGTCTTCATTATGCCTGAAAACCTCACAGTTGAGTTCAACTTACTTCAGACCCTAGCCTTTCAGCAGTTGTTGTGCCCAGATAGACCCTTTTGATCTCTCTGCTCATTCCATGCAGAGAATTTGTTAATGTAGCTCATGATTGTTGAACGTGGGCATTGTTTGTTCAGTTTCGCTCTTCTTTATTTGTAGTTTGGTGTGCAAACATTTTAGTTTTCTGTTGCTTTGTCCTCTTGAATGGAATGGGTCATGCAATTTCATTTTTTCACTTTATAAACCTGTTATTCAAGTCAGCTTTATAGTCCAACTAATTTGAGGTTCTTACTGGACAAACATACATTTTAATAAGCTTTAATGGATGTCATAAACAAAATGAAATTATTTGCTCCATCTGTCTCAGCATATTGTGCTATGGGCTTGACATTTCATTGAGACGGAGCATTCTCTTTGGTTTATTGCATGACACAGAACACAAATCGTTGTGTAAGCCTTTGAAAGTGGCTGAGTTTTCTATTAAGGGCCTAAAAGGACAGCCATTAGCACTGTCAATAGAAAACTGGCTGCTCTTGTATGGTAGCCAATGTGTAAATATCCTTGCCTATGAAAAACTTCTAACATTAGAGCTAAGCACAAGGTTTTTGTTTGCTTGATTGCTTGCTTGTTTTTAATTTCATCCAATATGTTCTGATCATGTATTTTCTTTCTCCCAACTCTGCCATGTCCACCCCACATCTCTGCCGTTCAAACTCCATGTTCTTCCCCTCTCTTTAAAAAAAGCAAACAAAAACAACAAACAAAAATACCCCAAGAAACTCACACACAAACCCCCCAAAACTCAACATAAACACAAAATCAGAAATGGTAATATTTGAGCAAAAGGCAATAAAAGAAAAAAATTCCAAACAGAGCAGTGTTTGTGTGTATGTGTTTGTCTCAATTGTGTCCAATTGTTCACTAGTTTTACATACATCTTTAATAGTGAAAGAAATTTTCATTCATAGTTTTCTCTGTGAAATACTGCATATCATTGAGAATGATCTCCGTTGTATATGAGAAACCTTAACCCATTGTAGGACCATTAATCTATATTCTATTTTCTTACTAGAACAGATGCCTAATCCAAACAAGCATTGTGCCCAGAAACAATATTATGTGGAGCCTACAGTTTTATATATAAAAAAGACAGTAGCTAACATGAGAAATATACAAGAGAAAAGTGAAAGGTAGGTTACTTTCAAAGTTATAGAAACAAATTTTAGGAACTAATTAAAAATTGCATTTTTTAATATTTAACTAATGTATGAAACTTTATAAGTGGAATCGTTAACATGGGGAAAATTTGTCCATCCCTTACATATGAAGTAGGAACACAGGGGACACTATCACCATCATAGAGCATCCTAGAGCAATCATAATGTTTCAGAAGTTAATGAAAAATGACTTTCTGCTTCCTCACTACTTCAGTGATCTTTGAAAGTCACTTCCCTTCACTGGGAACAGTTTTCTTATCAGGGAAACTGGGTCTTCCAAGAAAGTTAATATGATCACTTTCTACATGGGAAATTTTGCAATACTATATATATTCCATGAAATCCAGAAGGTTGGTTGCAATATACATATATAATCTCCAAATCAACAGGTGATGAAATCTATTCCATGTAATGATGTAGTTTTTAATATTTTGTCTATGTATGTGTGACTATATATTTTCTAAAATTTGTAGATCATCTATAATGCCTCATACAATACAGATGCTATAGAAATATTGTTTACATTGTACTATTTAAGGAGTGATAGTAAGAAAATATGCTGTTCATGTTCAATACACAAAAGAATAGTTCTTTTTATCAACTATATTTGATTTTTGTTTGGTTTAAACCAATGTCACTGTATCTGTAGACATGAACATGTGTATGTTCTGTTCCATCAAGTCAGTAAGAACCCATTGTGTATCCATCACATAGTCTGTGAAGAATTTAAGTGTTTCTATAGATAGTGTTCTTTGAAAGATGTACTTAAGATCTTAAATGAAGTCATTCTGGAATAAGCATATCTACTTTAACTGAACATTCATATCAGACCAAAGAATGAAAATGTGTACTATCTTTTCTACCTCAGACATTAAAGTAGGTGGCATTCCAATTATTTTATTTTAAAAATATTTGTACTAAATTTATTTTTTATTGTGTGTTATGCATGAACATGACAATGCCACACATGAGATCTGAGGAAAGTTTGGAAGAATTGATTCTCTCCTTCTACCACTTGAGACTTTTGATTCAAACTCAGTTTTCTAGACTTGGCTGCAGACACCTTTATCTACTGGGTCACCTCACTGGCCCATCTTTCTGTTATTTCAATACCAAAAGTTTGAAGGGTATATACACAACTCTCACTGGACTCTCTAAAATCAATAGAGCTTGACTTTATTCCCCAGATCTCTTTCCTTTGGATGAGGAATGTATATTCTTTTCTTCTTATTATTTCCTTTATATGTCCTCTCTGAGTTCTCTATTCAAATGTTAAGTACAGCAATCAATTCAGGTAAAGTCCTGAGAATACAGCCTTACAGAAACCAGGGCTCCAAAGGATGAAGCTACATACTGATGACACCATCCAAACTGCAGTATAGGAAACATAAATTTGCTAGCTACAATTAATATTTTCAAGCATAATTCATTTTCAGAGCACTTTAGTGTTGGGGTTTGTGCACTCAACTGCCTCCTTTACAGGACCACTTTGAATAAAATGCTGATCTCTTCAGTTCCATATGAAAATATTACACAACACATTTAGAACAATGGGTTAGATTTGCTCATTTATTCATTTTTTATCAAGAGAGTATTGTAAAGCTGACAATCTATAATTTGGAATACAGATTTCTATTATCCAAGTTCAGTAAAGCATGACATGCTCAGGCCGGACAACTCTTTTCTAACTACAAAGAAAACATTTCATCTCCGTAAATGTTAATGTCTAGCCCTGTTCTTTCTAATTCGATTACATTTTCTTAGCTCTTCACTTTTAGTTCCCTCAGGCTCAGTTTTAAAATTGTTTACCAACTGCTGCTAACAATTACTACCACTGTATTTCCTAATAACATAATGAGGGGAGAGGAGAGACAGTCCCCAAGGTTTGGATTTATGTCAGAGCATGCAGAAAGTTTATATCTCACTAGGATTCTGGGAAAGAGTTTAGAGGAAAGGTTTCAGAGGTTTTTTTGTATTTTTGTTGTTTGGTTTGGTTTGGTTTTGTTCTTAATTTGTTCTTTTTCCTATTTTCTTAAAACTTACCCTAAATCAGATCAATGAAGACCAAGTGTAAAAATACGTTTGGGTCTTTGAGTAAAATGTCAACTTTAGGAGACCATATCCTAAATACTAGGACACAGGAGGAATGATTGTACAAGATCAAAATAAACCCAATGTGATTTCTTTGATACAACAAATTTTTAATGATGTATTCCCATACTGTAAGTATGGTCTCCAAAGCGAGTTCCAGGAAAGGCACAAAGCTACACAGAGAAACACTGTCTGGAAAAAAAAAAAAAAAGAAGCAGAAGAAGAAAATATTGATTCCTCCAAACTACTGGAATGCCTAACACTCAATCTTTAAAAATTCATTTAACATGATTCTTTTAACAGCTGTTTTTAAATGTTTTTAAGTAATGATATAAAGCATACAAGATATATCTTTAATTAACAAGATTTATTGAACCTACAGTTTGTAATAAAACATGCAGACTTTATAAATCAGAAACTACCAACAAACAGGAAAGAGTTAACATATTTTTGATGTGAACACTTTGCCGCCTTATTTTTTTTTCCTGTTCTTCTTTTTATTTCAACACAGGTAAAGAACAAATTCCCCAGTCATCCATTCCAGTCTAGATGTTGTGTTTCTGATTTTAAACACTAAAATTGTTCTTCCAGTAAGCGAAAGCATCTAATTAAGGCATCCAAATGTTATACAGCTTTATGATTCGGGAAATCAACTGGGGCATGAGTAATAGGTTCTATGCAACCTGAGATTTCATCTAATGGAAGCATATGTAAGACAGGGACGAGGGGAAATGCCAATCGCTCAGCTGGGTTCTGTAGCAGTTAGCAAAGAGCATGTGACAGAACATGATTTATTGGTCACTTCATTGTCACTTAAACTCTCAAATATTTGAACACTTACATAAAAAACTTACATGGACAAAATTTGGTTTAAGATTTCCAAACGTAATAGTAAGCTTGACAGTTTGGATGAGGCTATAGAAGGACGTCAATGCAGCAAAATGAATTTGTTGTTTGCGATGGACTCAGTAAATCATTACAATGAGTCGTATTGTTTTAGGGGGGCTGGAGAGAGAGAGAGAGAGATGACTCAGTTAGTTAAGACCCTTACCACCAAGGTCTGAAGACCTGAATTCCACCTGCATAACCCACATGGGGGAAGGAGAAAACAGACTCATTCAAGTTTTCCTGTAGCTTTCACATGTGCACTCTGGTATAAACATGTCCTTTAGCCTTACCCCACCCCTACTCAATAAAAATGTAATGTGAAGATTTCACAGTAATGTTGTTTGGGAAATTGTACACAACTTCCAAGACGTTAAAAAAAAAAACTATCTGAAAGCTATTAAATTTTAGATTATTTCCTCCTCCAGGAGCCATGAGTCTACTTGAAGAAGTATGTGTTCTAATGATAGTACTGTGAGCCACCATGGCTTAATGAAACGTATTCTTTAGCTTTTAGAGAACAAATACTGAAATTTCAGAATTGATTTAAACATAATAAAGAAAACAGATTGTTTCATTGCCAAATACGTTTTCAGAGAACCTTCATCCAGTAACTGATGGAAACAGATGCAGAGACCCACAGCCAAACAATTAGACCAAACTCAGGGAATCCTGCTAAACAGAAGGAAGAATTGCCAGAACCAGAGAAGTCAAGGGCATCACATGAAAACCCACAGAGACAATTAACCAGGGATGATAGAAACTCAGAATCTGAACCAACAACCAGGGAACCTGCATGGGATGGACCTAGGCCCTCTACATATTTGTAACAGTTGTGTAGCTTGGTCTACTTGTGTAACTCCTAATGCTTTGGTTGGCTCTTTGGAACCTTTTTCTCACATTGAATTGCCTTGCTCAGCCTTAATGCAATGGGAGGTGCTTAGTCTTAGTGTACCTTGATATGCCATGCTTTGTAGATACTCATGGGAGGCCTGGTCCTTTCTGGGCAGAAATAAAGGAGGAGTGGATTGAAGGGGTGGTGGAAGGGAGGTGGGGGGGATGGGAGGAGAGGAGGGAGGGGAAACCTGTGGCTCGGATGTAAAATAAATAAATAAGTTATTTATTTATTTAATTAAAAATCACAAATAAAGTATGCTGTAATATAAAGTGATCCTATAATTAAAGAAATTTAACTTTAAAAAGAAATATAAGTGTAACAAAGATTCTATAACATTATGCTCTATAAAATGTATCACACACACACTATATATATATGTATTCACTTATTTGGTGTATGGGTATGCATATAATGTTCACCACAGCATTAAGGTGGAGGTCAAAGGGCAACCAAAGACTTGGTTCTCTTCTTCCATGTGAGTTCTGGTGATAGAACTCAAATCATCAGGCTTGATCATAAGAATCTTTACACACTGAGCCATCTCACTAGCCCCTGGTTTTAGAAATCCAAAAAGATCTAGCTTATTGCATTGACTTGGAGTCTTCAAGTTGATCTGATAGTAGAAGCATTATCTGTTGTGAGACAATTTGTCTCCCAATTAAACAAGGTGCTGTTATTGTTTTATATACTTTAGATAAGGAATAAATGTGATCTTGTCTAGGAAAAAAATTCTAGCAAAGTGCATTGGCAAAGCAAATACTCTAAACTCACTTGGTTACTTTAGATTTATTTTATTTTATTTTTCTTTCCTTTTCTTTGCCTTAGAAATGATCTCATTTTCAGAGCTGTCCTGAAGCCAGAGAGCCCCATGACAAGAAAGCCAGGCCCTTTAGCCTTGTAGACACTATTTTTGACATGAGGAAATCCATCTAGTGCCCAGAAATTTACTGAAATTGACTATAGAAAAACACCATTCCTTCATGAGCCAAAATACATCTTACCTCAGCTAAAATATGGAGCCTAGAAATCTTCCAGCATTTGGTGACCTTTGGCAAATAATCCACTTCATATTATCAGACATAAACAGAAAAATACACGTGCATCTCAGGAAGGAGTTCTGTACATCTGAGTGGTTTACAAAATGGTGAGAACCTGAGTATTTCTTGATAATATGTCAGGGAAGAGTCAGAAACTAAATTGAGTTCTATGTAAACATAACAAAATGCACTTTGTCCTGCATTAAGGCTATTACATCCCATAAGGAAAATAAATATCTCTTGGACAAGCTTCAGCATTCTCCCTTCACAATAGGAGTGTAGACATTCCTTTTCTCCTTCTCTCTCTCTCTCTCTCTCTCTCTCTCTCTCTCTCTCTCTCTCTCTCCTGTCAATTTGTCTAAAGTTCTGGGTAGAAGTATTGACTCTCACTGGTTGGAGTGCTATAATCATCACACATTTTTGGATTGAACTGAAGACAATACATTAGAGCAGGCAATAAGCAATGGTTGTTTTATAATGCTGACCAGATAGATAAAAAGTCTACATAGAAAAATAACCTTGGACCTGTTGGGTGGGAAATAAATTTGGACACCAAATGAAGTGGGCTCTAAGCATGGGGCCTGATTAAGAAAGTGATACAGAGATGCTAATGGAAGGGAAGCAAAAAACTCAAGAAAAATACTCTGTAAATCCTGTCTTAAACCATTACTGTTCACATATTTAACAACTATCTGTATTAATTATGGACCTGATAGTATATGTGTTTACATACCCACATACATGTAAGACTTCAAGACATTGTTTCTCCATCAAAATTAAATTTTCTGAAGGAAATAAATGCAAGCAAAGATCACAATGATGTATTTTACTGACTAATAGTTTAGTGTTAAGTGTATAACATGGTATCATTAGGTCAGCTATAGTGTTACAGGAAATGAAGCATTGGGAGTGGATATTAAAGGGTAATTCAAACATAAAAATGGGAAGAAGTCACTCAAGATGGAGAAAAGAGCATACACAATTATGTCATGACCAGTGAAAGGTTTTATGATCAGAACATGGGACATGGAAAAATGAGGAAGTGTTGACAAGAAGAAGACTGAAGCAGGTTGGAATACCACTGCAAACAATGTACAATGTTTCCCATCACTACATATCAAGTGCAAGTTGGAATTTACTAGAGAAAACTTAAGTATATCAGGATGGCTTTGGGAGCCCAATAGAAGACTCAGTGGTTAAAAACAGCACACGCATTGCAGCTTATGGCCATCTGTCACTCCAGTCTCAGGCAATCTGATTGTCTCTTCTTGACACTATGGGCATTACATGCATATGGTACAAGACACATGCAGGTAAAACACCCAAATATAAAAGAAAAATACATATTTAAGAATGTAAGAATAGCTTTGGAAATTTTTACAGCTTAATTGTGAAAATCTAACCTTGAGTTTTCCAATGTGTAGAGATGCAATTTGTCTATAGGCACATTGACATAAAGACTAAGACAGCATAAAACACACTAAAGCATCTCCAGCTGGCAAATCTAAAAATGAAATTCATACTTCAACATAAGAGTATGAATGTCCTTAGATGCCAAGAGGAAAACAGCTGACAGACAGTTGGAACTTTGTATCCTTCCTAAAGCTGGAAGCTTAGTTTCTTCTGTATTCTATGTATGGCAACTTAAAAGAGACATATGGTGCAGTCATCAGGAAATGGGAGGCCTGTATAAGATGAGTGAGAATACTCCTTAAGTAAAGGTACTTCTGCCAAGGCTGAAGACCTGAGTTAGAATCCTGGATCCTGCATAAAACAGAAAGAACTAACTCCCACACAAACACCATATACACACAAAATAAATAAATAAATAGATAGATAGATAGATAGATAGATAGATAGATAGATAGGAGATAAAAATTTAATCAGAGGCTAAGTCTAATATGTTAATATTTTATTTGTGCTGAAATGTGATTTTATTTGTATGTTAATAAATAAAGTTTCCTGGGGGTCAGAGTTAATAGCAAGCCATACCAGAAGTCAGAGGTGGTGATACATACCTTTAAGCCTGATCACATGACAGGCAGATCTCTGTGTGTTCAAGGGTACATCAAGCATGGAGACAAACGCCTTTAATCTCAATACCAACCATAGAGACCTAGAGGTCTGTATAGACAGGCAGTGACAAGGAGGTCATGTGGTTGGGTTTACAACCAATAAGAAGGCAGAACAAAAAGTCAATAAAAAGACAGACACACAGGAAGTAGGCCTCTTTTGGAGGGGAAAGACAGCAGCGGCAGCAAAGGGTAAGAAAGGGTTTTTAGTATCAGCTGTTAGCTACTGCTCTGACCTCTTGAGCTTTTAACTCTGCATTTGGCTCTGTGTTTCTTATTTAATAAGACTGTTATATCTACATTTGGCGCCCAATGTGGGGCAAGAGTTTCCACCTAAAACCTGAGAAAAAAGATTCTAAAACAGAGCTAAAAACAGCTTCCTATTTGTCTCTCTGACTCAGCCTTCCACTTCCCAGAATTCTCCTCTCTCCTTGTCCCACCTGTACTTCCTGCCTGGCTACTGGCCAATTAGTGTTTTATTTATTAACCCATTAGAGCAACACATTTAACATACAGAACATCCCACAGCAGTCTACTGTGCATGTAATTACTGGTCCAGAATATTTCACAGGGCTTTAAAAAAAAATCAGGAATGCTTGAAGAGTGCCATTGAAGTAAAGTATAAAATTCAAATTGCTGTCAGGACACTGAACAGTGCAGAAGCCAGAAAAATAAAACCTGAGTACTGCCTTTTCCATATGCATTGAATTTAAGAATACATAAATAGGGATTTCTGTGACACAGAGACATTTCAAAGTAATCACACTACACAAGGCATTTGACACTTATGTAACCATGATAGCAACAGCAGGAGTTAGAAAAGGAAACAATAAATAAAGGTGAGGTCAAGAAGATTCCATGCAAATATCATGTGGGAAATGGTGTGTGTGTGTGTGTGTGTGTGTGTGTGTGTGTGTGTATGAAGTACATGAGTGTATGTGGTATCTATATATATGATTATGGTGTGGGTGGTATGTGTGTGAGGTTGAGGGAATGTGTGTATGGGGCATGTATTGCATGTTTGTGATATATGTGCAATATATGTATGTTAATTTTATGTGAGTGTATTATAGAGTAGTGTGTGAGTTTGTGGTATATGTGCATATGCTCATATTGTGCATGTTTATGGTATCTCAATGTGTGGTGTGTGTGTTTATGGTATGTGTGTGGGAGGTGAATATGTGTATGTGTTTTCCCTGTGTGTGCTTTTTGTGTGTTTGTGTTTGTGGTATGTAGGTGTATGTATGTTAATAGTGTGTGTTTGTATATATAACTGTGTATTTGTGGTTTGTGTGTATTTCTAGTCCATGCAATGAGCATATGGGTGCATGTGCCCCTGTGTGAACACAGAGCACAGAGGAAGACTTCATGTGTTTTCCTTTATTACTCTCATCTTCGCTGCCTTGAAATGAGCTAAAAACAGAACCAAAAACTCAAATATACAGACAGTGAATTCCAAGAATCTGCTTGTCAGTGGACTACTATGCTGGGGTTACAGATGTGTGTGGCCATGTCTTACTTTCTATTTTATGCTGAAGATTTGAAATCATGTCTTATTGCTTGCACAGCAACTATCCTTACATACTGAACCATCTCCCCAGCACCAGTGTTATTAATTTCACATTAAAATTTTGTCAAAGTGGGATTTCATTTATAAACACAAAGCTGTTTGAGAAGCATAAATATTGTGACTGGGGAGGTCATAGACCCTAGTGGGGTATCAATTACCATCATTTTGCTAAACGGTCATGCTGTCAAGCTGCATTATAAATACCCATGTTCACATACATAGATTAGTTCTATGCATAACCTACATAAGAGAAGATTCTTACTGAAACACGTGGTGGTTAATTTAGAAACTCTTAAGTGGCCGAAAGTGCCCAGAATAAGAGACAGTGGAGTTAGGAGCACTAAACTGGACTTTTTCAAGACTCAGAAGATCATGGGAAAGGAAGTGAAAAAATATAAGAAAGAAGTTAGAAAGATATACAAGAATAACAAAAAAAAAAAAACAAAAAAAAAACAAAAAAACAAAATATGTCTTTTAAACATGACCTGGCTATTGTACTGATGAAACCACTATGGATGTTGTTAACTCTAGGAGAAGAGGAAGGAGCTGAAGAGGCCCCACAGTATCAGAGGGACAACCATTGACAATAGGTTGTTAATGGAGAAGGTGTCATTTTCTTCATGTGTATAGCCACAGATAAATTGCCCTTAATCCATATATAACCTAATAAGGCATTAAATTCTTAGTAAACTCAGTGGGACAGACACTAGAAGAAGACCAAATTGTGGAGGGAGACTTGTTGAGGATTACAGAGGGAGAAGGAAGAGATGAGGCAGAGAAATGGAGAATAACAATGACTTAAAATTATCGTGTAAACATAGGAAACTGTCAAGTGGAAATATATCTAACAATATTGAAAGACAGGGTTTGTGAGGGAGAAATAAGAAAAAAAGGTGTGTGTTCTATCTAGCAAATAAAAAAATGGAACATTTATAAGATCACCAGAAATGACATATGATACTGAAAAAAGAATGACTGAGACAAGCAAATTTCCTAAATGGTTTGGATAATTTTATCTGCCTATACAGAGACAGGGTCAGAATCATAACTTTCCAGAAAGAAAATGGGCAACAAGTAACTGCTTAATATTCAAGGAAGAGACACAAGGTGTGACAGTTAGAAAGATGTGCTTCACAAAAGTTAACAACATTGTTAAAGGTGAGAAGTGTATACTTTATGACTGAGATGGTTGTGCATACGTCTTTAAGTCTTTCTATATACAGTAAGGAATTTTATAATGCAAAATGAAAACATCCCACATGATAGGACGGTAGCACAGTTGGGTGCCTTCTGCCACATTTTGTTTAAGTTTCCAGATCTACTTTATGTGGGTGTACCATCAGCACCCCAAGGCCTGTTTGCTGAATGACCATGTTTCTTAGTAATTCTTTCTTTCTCTCCCCACCATTTCATGCCTCTCATGTTATGTTTTCTTTTATTTCATTTATTGTTGTTCTATCAACACTACTATTCATAGTTGTCTGTAGAATACATGTGATCAAGATATCAGGTTTTTTTTGTCTTTACCATTCTCACTTATAATCAGTGACTAAAGCATAAGATTACCTTGTCAGTGCAGATGCATATGAACTAATAATTTACTGAGTATTGGAGTCTATTAGTAAATCAAGGATAAGGGCAATGTAAGGCTTCAGATAAAGAATGGAGTCCAGAAGGGTTGCATAAACCTATAACCCCAGCACTTGAGAATAGGAGGTAGTGGATCCCTTGAGCCAGAGGGTAGCTTTGTCTATCTGAGAAATTCCAGGACAGCCAGAGCTACATAGAGAGATAATATTCTTTCAAAAACCAACCAACCTATAAAACACACAAACAAAAAAGGACAAAAAATAAATAAACAGAAAGTACTTGGCATACATCCTGTCTGCCCACACAACGCTTCAATGCAAATAGGAATTTCTAAATGAAATTTTAAAGTTAACTTCTACAATAAGTATCTTCTATGGATGAAACATATTTATTAAGTTCCCTAAAACACTATGCCCATGGTCTATCAGTTGTTTTCCCCATTGATGTGCTAACATACAGTGACAAACAACTCAAGGAAGTATTTATTTTGGCTCGTACTTCAAGGGCATACAGTCCATCAGGGAAAATAACAGTCTGGTGGGTCACACTACACACACTTAAAGGGCAGAGAGCAATGAATGCTTGTGTTTAGCTCATTTTTTCCTTTGTATGTAGTTTCCCATGGAAAAGTATTTAGAGTGTGTCTACCTACCTCAGGTAATCTAATGTAGATAGTTAATCACAGGCATGGCCAGAGGTTTGTATCCTGAATGATTCTAGATCTTCTCTAGTTCATAATCAATATTTACCATCACAGGTGCCCCCCTTCTCCCACAAAATAAGTGAGTTGCTTCTTGAGCCCTGGGTTGAAAGATTTTTCACTGTGAAATACAAGAATTGAATTGTTTTGTTTTCTAATCAGGGTCAGGAAAAGTAGAGTCAATAGTATCAGGGGCAGTTCAGAGGCACCCTATCTTCCCAGGAGCACATGGTTAGGGTTAAGCCTTGCATATTCCTGTGAATGTAAATTCTTTCATCTTCAGGTTAATCACCCTTTAAGCCTTTGAATTTTTATTTGTTTGTTTTGTTTTGTTTTCCCATGAATGAGAAAAATAGTGAGGAAACTGTTATTCCAGTCCTTGAATGATAGCTGACTGATCCTTTCCTCCTTATGTCCAGATACCTCTTTCATAACCAGCCCTCAGGGTAGACCTTCATAACCAATCCCTAGGGTAGACCTTCATAACCAATTCCCAGGGTAGATCTTCATAACCAATCCCCAGGGTAGACCTTCATAACCAATCCCCAATGTAGACCTTCACAACCAGTCCTCAGGGTGACCAGTTATTTTGTTTTATTTGTTTGTTTATTTTAACACTCCAGCTTAACACATACAAAATTTTATCCCATTTACAAAGACTAAGTTAACCACAGCAGCAGCTGAAGACAAAACCTTTGCTACAGTCCCAACAGTTCCAAGCAAAAGCAGCAGGGGTGAAACCTCAGCCTTCTCAGTCTGGGTGAACTCCAGATGACACCACCCATAGTTATTCTGAATGTGGTAACGATGGTCTTTAACAAGGATGAAGAAGAAGAATACTTTGCCAGTAAGCCAGCAAAAACCTTATGATTGACAGAAAACAAATCTTTCATACACCAGGCTGGTGAATGATCCCTCTATGAGGCTTGACAAGTTTGAAGAACAAGCTACAATCAGCAGAATTACAATCCAAGTGCAAGGGTGCTACACAAATTTTCTCCCTATATGTTTATCAGTTAGAAAATGTTTGGGGTTCTTTTTGGCTTACATCCTTCTCCTAGACAGTGTTGTAACATTAGGACCTAATAAAGCCTTTTCTCAAATGCTCTTTTTCCCACTTGTGGTTTTTCTCACCAGTGGAGTAGGCTGAAGCTATTCCACACAAAGCAGACAGCAGCAGGATCAGACAGGGCAAGAGTTCTACAGTCACAAAAAACTAAAGATTCTAGTACCTGAAGCCCTGAGTTGTAGCATGAGGAAGCAGCTGCAAAGTTCCAGAGGTCAGAGAAGAAATAGAAGGCAGAAGGTGTAAGCAGCTAAGAAGGACAGCAAGTAATGAGACCATTAGAGATGCAGGGGGGGTGGTGCTGGGAAGATGAAGGGCTATGAAAAGTCAACAGGGGTGCCAAAGCTACAAGGACTGCAGCCCTCTAGTCCCAGGCTCAATACGTCTGCAGGTCCATGGTGAGATTCTTTTCCTTTGTGTGTAGTGAGGTCAAAAATTCCAGTTTCACCGGAGGAGAACCATATCAAAGAACACAGGCTACTGCAGATGGCAGAGTAGAGCTGTGTGACTCTGGTCTCCCCCCACCCCACCTCCACTGCTGCTGACATGTGCATCCAGCACTTAACTAATACATGTGAAAAACATTATTTTGAGCACTTTAAAGAAGAAATCTGAGTCTGGGTTACCTCACTCAGGATAATTTTTTCTAGATCCATCCATTTGTCTGCAAACCTCATGATGTCATTGTTTTTCTCTGCTGAGTAGTATTCCATTGTGTATATGTACCACATTTTGTTTATCCATTCTTCAGTTGAAGGGCATCTAGGTTGTTTCCATGTTCTGGCTATTACAAACAATGCTGATATGAACATAGCTGAACAAGTGCTCTTGTGGTGTGGTTGAGCATTCCTTGGGTATATGCCCAAGAGTGGTATAGCTGAATCTTGGGGGAGATGGATTCCCAATTTTCTAAGAAAGTGCCATATTGATTTCCAAAGTGGTTGTACAAGCTTGCATTCCCACCAGCAGTGGAGGAGAGTTCCCCTAGCTCCACATCCTCTCCAGCATAAGGTGTCTTCAATGTTTTTGATCTTAGCCATTCTGACAGGCGAAAGGTGGTATCTCAGAGTTGTTTTGATTAGCATTTCCCTGATGATTAGGGACGTTGAGCAATTCCTTAAATGTCTTTCAGCCATTTGAGTTTCCTCTGTTGAGAATTCTCTGTTTAGTTCTATAGCCCATTTCTTAATTGGACTGTTGGGCATGTTGATGTCTAATTTCTTGAGTTCTTTATATATTCTGGATATCAGTCCTCTGTCAGATGTGGGGTTGGTGAAGATCTTTTCCCATTCTGTAGGCTGTCGCTTTGCTTTGTACTCACTCATAGGAGGATACTAGATGTGGAACAAGGATGACTGGACTGCTACTCACATCACAGGGAGACTACCTGGAAAACAGGACTCCAAGAAAAACACGGGGATTGCCCAATGACAGAGAAATGGAATGAGATCTACATGAACAACCTGGACATGAGTCGGGGTAGTGAAGGGCGAGGGTCTAGGGAAAGAGAGCTAGGGGGAGCGGGAGATCCCAGCTGGATCAACAACAGAGAGGGAGAACAAGGAATAGGAGACCGTGGTAAATGAAGACCACATGAGAATAGGAAGAAGCAAAGTGCTAGAGAGGCCCACAGAAATCCACAAAGATACCCCCACAACAGACTGCTGGCAATGGTTCGAGACAACAGCCCGAACTGACCTACTCTGGTGATGGGATGGCCAAACACCCTAATTGTTGTGCTAGAAACCCCATCCAATGACTGAGGGATCTGGATGCAGAGATCCATGGCTAGGCCCCAGGTGGATCTCTGGGAGTCCAATTAGCGAGAATGAGGAGGGTTTATATGAGCGAGAATTGTTGAGACCAAGGTTGGATAAAGCACAGGGACAAATAGCCAAACGAACGAAAACACATGAACTATGAACCAATGGCTGAGGGGTCACCAACTGGATCAGGCCCTCTGAATGGGTAAGACAGTTGATTGGCTTGATCTGTTTGGGAGGCATCCAGGCAATGGGACCAGGTCCTGTGCTCATTGCATGAGTCAGCTGTTTGAAACTTGGGGCCTATGCAGGATCACTTGGCTCGGCCTGGGAGGAGGGGACTGGACCTACCTGGACTGAGTCTACCAGGTTGATCTCAGTCTGCAGGGAAGGCTTTGCCCTGGAGGAGGTGGAAATGGGGGGTGGGCTGGGGGAAAAGGTGAGGGGGGCAGGAGGGGGGAGAACAAGGGAATCCATGGCTGATATGTAGAACTGAATTGCATTGCAAAATAAAAATTAAAAAAAATTAAAAAAAAAAACGAATCTATTGATATGATTCACTGATTTCCTTTGCTCACCATTGGAGACAGACATGTTCATGTCTTTAAACTAAGAAAGCTCTGGGGTTCTTAGAGATGATAAGTCCAAGGAAGCTGATGGCTGAGAAAAGCACTAACTAAAGTGACTGGGGGGTCCTCAACCTATAGTCAGAAGTTTTCCTGTGTCCCACCCAGTCCTGCAGCTGCTCAGACCCAAGTAAACACACAGATGTTTCTACTTTTTTATTAAGAGATTTTCTGTTCATTTTACACACCAACCACAGAGTACCCTGTCCTCCCTCCTCATGCCCCCAAGCCAGAACCTGGAAACAACCTACATGCCCCTCAACTGAAGAATGGATAAAGAAAATGTGGTACATATACACAATGGAGTACTACTCAGCAGAGAAAAACAATGACATCATGAGGTTTGCAGGCAAATGGATGGAACTAGAAAATATCATCCTGAGTGAGGTAACCCAGACTCAGAAGGACAAACATGTTATATACTCACTCATGAGTGGGTACTAGATATAAAGCGAAGGATAACCAGAGGTTTCTATTACTAACAAACTGTATGGCCTAATGGCTCAGGCTTCTTGCTAGCCAGATAATTCTTACAACTTAACTCAGCCTATTTCTATTAATCTATGCATTGCCATGTGGCTTCCTGGCTTACTGGTACTTTCACATCTTACTTCTCCTTGCAGGGCTCACAGCATCTGCTCACCTCTCTTTCTACTTCTCTTTCTTCTCTCTCTTCTGTACGAATCTCCTACCTAACCTTATTCTGCCTCACCATTGGCCAAACAGCTTTATTTATCAACCGGTCAGAACAACACGTATTCACAGTGTACAGAAAGATATCCCACAGCATCAACCCTTCATTCAGAGTTTGGTGGAAGTTTCCTGAGAAATAAAAGGAAAGCAAGATGGCTGTTCCCATCTGCTAACTTCCTGGAGAGTTAATGAATGATAGGATACTCTGTTAAGAAAAAACATATTTCTATCTCTTGGATTTCCTCATTACCATATTAAGTCAGTATAATGTCTTATTATAGGAAATCAACTCTATAAATATATTTTGAAATAAAAACTATGTTTTAGAATTCTTCCTTCTGGCTTTAAAATATCATGTATATTGTGAAGGTTGTTTTTTGTTTATTTGGTTTTTTTAATCATGTGTATGTGGTATGTGCCTGAGAGAGAGAGAGAGAGAGAGAGAGAGAGAGAGAGAGAGAGAGAGAGAGAGAGAGAGAGAGAGAGAGCCTGTGAGGGTGTGGGTACACCTGTGTGAACAGGTGCATGTGCACATGAATGTATGTGCCCATGAAAAATAGAAGTTTACTAAAGTGTCTTCATCATTGGCTCTCTCAAATTTATTCTTTGAGGCAGGGTTTCTCATCTGAACAAGAAGTATACTAGTAAAATAGTCTAGCCAGCCAGATTGCCCTACAGATTGTCCTTAACAGCTACAATTTTTTTCTTTTATTTTTTGGTTTTTTGAGACAGGGTTTCTCTGTCTAACAGCCCTGGCTATCCTGGAACTTGCTTTGTAGACCAGGTTGGCCTCAAACTCACTGAGACCCTCATATTGCTGTCTATACAGTGCTAGAATTTACAGCCCCAAATTTTAATATTAAATACTATATAAAGTGCTTAAGTTTTCAAGGCAATGCTGAACAAATGTAAAACAATTTTCAGTCCCACCAGACACTTTGCCAAGGTTCTTTGTTGTGGTGGTATTTTATTTGGGCTCTAACAAATTAAGCTTGTCTGGGGATCAGAGGACAAAACCAGCCATTATATTAAGCATAGAGATCAGACAGTTATTACTTTAATCCTAGCATTCAGGAAGCAGAGATCCATCTGGATCTCTGTGAGTTCAAGTCCACATGGGAACAGAGCCAGGCATGGTGGCACACAAGTTTAATCCCAGCACTAACCATACCATGGAGGTCTGGAGGTCTGTACAGACAGACAGAAAGTGATATAGCTGGGCAGAGAGAGGAAGTAAAAGGGCAGGGACAGAAAGGCATGTAGGTGTAGATACACGGAAAGTAGGGTATTTTTGTTTTGTTTTGTTTTTTTAAGCTGAGGATTTCTAGTGGTAAGAACATGGCTGGCTTCTTTCTGCTTCCCCAATCTCTCAGGTTATACCCCAATATCTGGCTCTGGGTTTTTTATTACAAAGGCCTTTTAGCAATTCATCTTACACTTTGTTTCTCTTGGTACCTGTTTCTGGTCATTTCTCTCTTCCTCTTTTGCTTTATTCATCACAGATAGCCATACTACAAAAAGGACCCAGATACTTTACCTTGACCTCTAAAGTCAATAAAGGGAATTTATTTCTTTATTAACACAATTATGAGTCTTCCAAAACAGAGCATTTCATTAAATGTGAAACTTTGTTTGCCGTATCTGAAATCACAGGCAACTAATCTCATCCATTTTCATCCCGCATGATACTTCATGGCATTTGCAATGGTTCTAAATGTGTCATTCATGTAAGTACTTATGGTGATGTGAATATTTTAAAATCTTTATTGTTTCTACCAGATGGTACTAAAAGACAACTTGAATATCTTATTTTTATCTTTTTTATTTTATAATTTTTGGGGGGTTTTTTTGCTTTGTTTTCTACACAACCAGACTGTAGTTCCCCCTCCCTCCACTCCACCCAGTCCCCCTAATTTCCCCTCTTCCCCAGATGCACTCCTGCTCAATTTCCATACAGAGAAGAGCAGGCCTCACAAGGATATCCAATGAACACAGCCTAACAAGATACAATAAAACCAGGCACAAATCATCATATCAAGGATGGGCCAGGGAACCCAGTAGAAGGAAAAAGGGTCCCAAGAGCAGAATAAAGAGTCAGAGACACTCTCATTTCCACTGTTTGTAGCCTCACAAACACACCAGGCTAACACCCCTAACATATATGCAGAGGACCTAGCATGGAGCCATGCAGGCTCTGAATATTTCTTTAAGTTTTTCTTAGTCATTTGAAATTCTTCCATTGGGAGTGCTCTGTTTAGATACACACCCCATTTTTAATTAGATTATTTGGTTTGTTGATGTCTAATATCTTGAGTTCTATATGGATTTTAGATATTAGTCCTCTATCAGTTTTGGAGTTGGTGAAAATCTTTTCCCCATTCTGTGGCCTGCTATTTTGTCTTACTGATGGCATCCTTTGCCTTCCAGAAGCTTTTCAGTTCCATGAGGTCTCATTCATTAGTTGTTGATTTTAGTGACTGTGCTATTGGTGTTCTGTTCAGAAAGATGTCTGCAGTGCTAATGAATTCAAGGCTATTCCTCACTATCTCTTCTATCAGGTTCAGTGTATCTAGATTTATGTTGAAGTCTTTAATCCACTTGGACTTGAGTTTTGTGCAGGGTAATAAATATTGGCTTGTTTACATCCTTCTACATGAAGATATCTAGTTTGCTAAATACCATTTGTTGTAGATGCTTTCCTTTTCTTCCAGTTGTGTCTTTCTGGATTCTTTATCAAAAATAAGGTGTCCATGGGTGTGTGAATTTATGTGTGGGTCATTAATTCAATTTCATTGATCACTGTGTTTGTTTTTATGCCAATGCCATGTGAAGTTTATTACTATAGCTCTCTAGTAAAGCTTGAAATCAGGGATGGTGTTGGCTCCAGAAGTTCTTTTATTATACACTATTGTTTTGGCTACCTTGGGTTTGTTTTCCATATGAAGCTGAGCATTGTCTTTTCCAGATCAGTAAAACTGTGTTGGAATTTTGATGGGATTACATTAAATCTGTAGATTGCTTTGTAGGACAGACATTTTTAATCTGTTGATCCTAACAATCCATGAGCATGGAAGATATTTCCTTCTTCTGATATCGTCTTCAATTTCCTTTTTTCAAAGACTTGAAGTTGTTATCATACAGGTCTTTCACTTGTTTGGTTAGAGTTACCCCATGACCCTTTATATTATTTATGGCTGTTGTGAAGGTTGTTTTCCTAACTTCTTTCTCAGTCCATTTGTCACTTGTATATGGGAAGGCTATTTTTTTTTAAGTTAATCTTATATCCAAGCACTTTGCTGAAGGTGTGTATCTACTGTATGAGTTCCACACTTGTAGCTGGAGAACTTTTCTCCAGCTCCCGCCACCAAGTCCCGCCAGTCCCAGAGCCCACTTATAAAATAAACACACGAACTCTTACATTATATAAACTGCTTGGCCATTAGCTCAGGCCTGTTATTGTCTAGCTCTTACTCTTATATTTAGCCCATTTCTATTAATCTTTACTTTGCCACATGGCTTGTGGCTTACCGGTACTTTACATCTTCCTTGTCCTGATGGCGGCTGGCAGTGTCCCTCTCCCAGCCTTCCACTTCCCAGAATTCTTTTCCTTGTCCCGCCTATACTTCCTGCCTAGCCAATGGCCAATCAGTGATTTATTTACTGACCAATCAGCAACACACTTGACATACAGACCATCCCATAGCACACATTAGAAATTGTTGGATCACGTATGTATACTATCATATCATCTGCAAATAGTGAGACTGTCACATCTTTCTTTCCAATTTGTATTCCTTTGATCTCCTTTACTTGTCTTATTGCTTTGGCTAAAACTTCAAATACTGTGTTGAATAGATATAGGGAGAGTGGAGAGTTTTTTTCTTCTCCCTGATTTTAGTAGAACTGCTTTAATTTTTTCTCCATTTAATTTGATGTTCCCTATCCACTTGCTGTACAATGCCTTTATTAGTTTTAGGTATGTCCCTTGTATCCTTGAGCTCTCCAAGACTTTTATAATGAAAGGGTGTTGGATATTATCAAAGGCCTTTTCAGCATCTAGTGAGATGATCTTATGTTTTGTTTTATTTTTTCTTTCATTTTGTTTATATGATAGATTTCATTGACAAAATTTTTTATGCTGAACCATTCCTACATCTCCAGAATGAAGCCTATTTGTTCATGGTGGATTATCTTTTTGATGTCTTCTTGGATTTAATTTCAAGTACTTTATTGAATATTTTTTTCTTATATGTTCATGAAGGAAATTTGTCTGTAATTCTTTCTTTGTTAAATCATTTTGTGATTTGGGTAACAGGGTGATTGTGAATTCATAAAGGAATTTGAGAATGTTCCTTCTGTTTCTGTTTTGTGGAATAATTTGAGGAGGATTAGCATTAGCTCTTCTTTGGAAGTCTGGTGGAATTCTGCCCTAAAACTGTATGACACGGGGCTTTTATGGTTGGTAGACTTTTAATGACTGTTTCCATTTCCTCAGTGTTTATAAATCTATTTAAATTGTTTATCTGATCTTGATTTAACTTTGGTAAGTGGTATCCATCAAGAAAATTTCCATTTTTTTAGATTTTTCCAATTTTGTGAAGCATAGGTTTTTAAAGTATGACCTAATTATTATTTGGATTTCCTCAGTGTCTGTTATTGCCCCCCCCCAATACACATACACTTCATTTCTGATTTTATTAATTTAGGTACTCTGTCTGTGTCTTTTAGTTAGTTTAGATAAGGGTTTTTCTATCTTGTTGATTTTCTCAAAGAACCAACTCTGTTTTATTGATTTCTTTATTGTTCTCTTTGTTTCTATTTTATTGACTTCAGTCCTCAGTTTGACTATTTCCTGTTGTCTTCTCCTCTTAGGCAAGCTTACTTCCTTTTGTTCAGGAGCTTTCAGATGTGTTCCTAAGTTGCTAATATGAGAACTCTCCAATTTTTATAAAGTAAGCACTTAGAGCTATGAACTTTCCTCATAGCACTGCTTTCATTGTGTCCCATTAGTTTGGGTATGTTGTACATTCATTTTCATTGAATTATAGGAAGTTTTTAATTTCCTAGTAGTCATTCAGTAAAGAGTTGTACACTTCCCATGAGTTTGAGTTTATAGGCTTCTGTTGTTTCTGTTGATATTAAAATCCATCTTTAACCCGTGGTAGTCTAATAGGATGCAGGGAGTTATTTCAATCTTCCTGTACCTGTTGTCCCCTGCTTGGTCACAAAGGATGTGGTAATTTTAGAGAAAGTTCCCTGATGTGCTGAGAAGAAGGTATACTCTTTTGTGTTTTAGCGAAACGTTCTGTAGATATTTGTTAGGTCCACTTGGTTCAGAATGTCTGTTAGCTCCAGTATTTCTCTATTTAATTTGTGGCTGGATGACCTGTTCATTGATGAAAGTCAGATATTGAAGTCTCCCACTATCAATTTGTGATTTGGGCAATGTGTGATTTAAGCTTTAGAGGTGTTTCTTTTACAAAAATGAGTGTCCTTGTGTTTGGGGCATAGATGTGGGGAACTGAAATATCATCTTGGCGGATTTTTCCTTTGATGGGTATGAAATGTCCTCCCCCATCTTTTTTGATTTACTTTGTTTTGAAGTCTATTTTACTAGATATTAGTATGGCTACACTAGCTTGGTTTTTTGTTAGGTCCATTTGCTTGGAAAATCTTTTTTCCAGCCCTTTACATTGAGGGGTGGAATGTCCATATTTGATATTGAGATGTGTTTCTTGTATACAACACAAGAAAAATGTTGTTTTTGCAATCAATCTGTTAGTCTGTGTCTTTTTACTGGGGAGGTGGGTCCATTGATATTCACAGATATCACTGACCAAGGATTATTAATTCTTGTTTTTTTTATTGTTGATGATGACAGTGGTAGTGTGTGTGTGTGTATGTGTGTGTGCACTTGTGCTTCCTTTCTTTTGGTTTTGCTGGTGAGATATTATTTATTTCCTGTTTTCATGGGTGTAGTTATCCTCTGAAGGTTCGGGGTTTCCTTTTTGTTCCTTCTGTAGGGCTAGATTTGTGGATAAATAATGTTTAAATTTGACTTTGTTGTTGAATACCTTGTTTTCCCATCCATGGTGATTGGAAGTCTGGGTGTCATAGTCTGGCTGGCATCTGTGGTCTCTTAGAGTCTGCAGGACATTTGTTCAAGCTCATCTGGCTTTTTAAAATCTCTGTTGTGAAGTCAGGTGTAATTCTGATAGGTCTGCCTTTATATGTTACCTGGCCTTTTCCCCTTGCAGCTTTTAATATTCTTTCTTCTGTATGTTTCATGTTTTGATTATTATGTGGTGAGTGGATGTTCTTTTCTGGTTCAATCTATTTGGTTTTCTGTAAGCTTCTTGTATCTTTATAGTCATCTCCTTCTTTAGGTTAAGGAAAATTTTCTTCTATGATTTTGTTGAAAATATTTTCTGGGCCTTTCAGCTAGGATTCTTCTTCTTCTATTCCTATTATTTTTAGATTCGGTCTTTTTATACTGTCCCACAATTCCTGGATGTTTTGTGTAATGAATTTTTAATTTTAATATTTTCTTTGACTAATGTGTCTATTTCTTCTATCATATCTTTGACATTTGAGATTCTCTCTTTCATCTCTTATATTCTGTTCATGGTGGTTGCAACTGTAGTTCCTGTTTGCTTACCTAGATTTTTCAGTTCTAGAATTCCTTCAATTTGTGTTTTCTTTATTGTTTCTATTTTCATTTTCAGGTTTTAAACAATTTTATTCATTTCTTTCAACCGTTTGCTTTTTTTACTTTCTTGGTTTTTTTTGGTATTTATTAATTTTCTTTATTTTTGTTTGTCTTCTCCTCAATTTATTTAACGGATTTGTTCATTTCCTCTATAGGACCTCTATCAGCTTCATAAAGCTGGTATTTTTCTTATGCTTCAGCTGTGTTGAAATATTCAGGGCTTGCTGCAGTAAGATAGCTGGGCTCCAGTGTTGCCATATAGCCCAGTCTGTTGTTTACCGTGTTCTTATGCTGGCCCCTAGGCCTCTGATTTTGGGGTGCTTAGAGGTCTTCATGCCAATTTCTGATTTTGTATTTGTTAGTTAGACATCCCCCCCACCTTGTTGTTTTGGGGTTTTTTGTTTGTTTGTTTTTTGTTTTTATTTTCCTCTCATCTTCTGGCCATGTGTCCTCTGATTGAGCAGGGATTCTCTGCTTGAATTGGGGGCTGGGACAGGGTGAAGCAAGGGGTTAGGGCTGGGGAATAGGGTGGTGGAGAGAGTGTAGATAGGCAATGAGCAGGTGGCCTATCTGGACTCTGAGAGTCAGCATGGTTTCTGGTAGAGCAAGGAGTCTCTGCCCCAGCTGAGGGCTGGGATTAGGTCAAGAGGAAGGTGGCATGTGGTGGAATGAGGATAGGGTGGGCATGGATTGATAGGGTGAAAGAGTGGGGAAATTTGGCATATTGAAGACCTACCTGGACTTCTGGTGGCCAGTGTGGTCTCTAGTAGAGCAGGGAGTCTCCTTGCCAGCTAAGTTGCAGGGCTGGGACATGGTAATGTGGAAGGAGTGGGGGGTTGGAGGACAGTGTTAGGGGGATACTGAGAAAGTGGGAGAAGTTTGTGGGTAGGTAGCCTACCTGGACTTCTGACTGTCAGTGTGGTCTTTCCAGCTTGAATATTTTAAATGCTGCATAATAATAACCTGTTAAGTGAATAATAGTTTTGTAAATATTAATTTACCCCAATCAATTCCAGACTAACAGTGTCTGTCAGTAATAAAAAGCTTCAGACTAAATGACTAAACTCTGACCTCATACACTGCCAGAAGCTTCTCAAAACTGGAGGAGGAAATATTAAAAACAGTTTTAAGCAAATTACTTGTTTATAGAGGGCTCCAGCGACCAACCTCATGGAAGAGTGTGTAAGGCACGAGCTCACGGCCCTCACTCTTCTCCCATTGGCTGCGTGGATTTCCCAGGACTATGGAGCCATCATACTGCCTTTCTTCAGGATTTGATGTTTGCATTTCCTGGTTAAACCACAAAAACTCCCGTTTTCTCACTTTCACTTCAGATGGTTCACGATTTGCAAAACGGCCTCATAAAAGAGCAAATAAAAGGAAGAACGATAACACAATCAGAAATGGAAGTTTTAAAGGTGGTGGGGTTTACAGGAAAGACAGGCGAATAAATGGACTGAACAGCATCAAGGCTCTTGCTTGTCCTCAGCTAAGATCTCTCTGGTCAAAACACTGAGTACGTTTTTTGAGATTTTTCTACTTGGAAGTGTTACTTTTCCTCATTATTGAAGTCGAATGTGCTCTAATATGTACTTCCAGGTTTGACACGTTTTATTAGCTCTTAGAATTCACTCCTTAGTCACCTCTCCACTCAGGTGCTGCTGGCATAGTGGCTGAATCAGACACATACTTAGGCAAGATCCTGTCTCTGAATCCTGCCTTCAAGTCGAACTTTTTGGATGAGGTTGCATTTCTCCTTTGTTAAGTACTTTCCCAGCTTCCAACAGTTAGGATATTATGTTTAAATACATTTTTATGTCCTCATTCTACATGGAGTCTATGGGTTTTTTCTATCCCTTTTTAAAGCATGATAAATGAGCAGGAGAGATGGCTCAGTGGTTAAAAGTACTTGCTAATCTTGAGGGGACTTGGGTTCAGTTCCCGGCACCCACTTGCCTATGTGGTTTCCCCAGCAGAAGCAGACATGTCCATGATCTCTGCTGCCTCAGAGACAGCTCTCTCCTGGCAAGTGTTAAAGCAGAGGCAGTGGGTTTGGGGGATAGAGCAGGGCTGAACCGAGCTTGTTGTCCCCAGTGCTTTGGTCATAGTACATGTGTTAAGCTCCTAGAGGCCTGGGAAACAGCAGATCGTTCATTCAGCACTCCAAAATATTTCTGGGCATCTTTGTTCGAAGGTGGGAAATACATAACGGATCTATCACTGCAAAGAAATATTTGAATTCATTTTATTTCTTCTGACACGACGGTGCCAACAAAGACATGGAATGATTCATTTATAGTGCTTTTGGTGGAGGTGGTGGGTAGTTAATCTTTATTTCTATCCTAACTGTTTAATTCAGGTTTTAAAAGTGTTAAGGTTATCTTGACACCCAATACCTCCTTTTGTGCTACAACTCCTTCCTCATTCAAATATTGTGACACAAATAGTTCACCCTTTATTTCAACTACGAAGCATTCCATTCATTGACTGTGTTCTGAAGCAGCTATAGAGAACATAAAAGCCTTTAGTGGTACAATAATGACTAGAGTAAGGGGATGCTTTAGCATTTTCATTCTAACTGTCTTTATTGTAATTGTTGATTACAGATTACCTTCCCTTTCTAAAAACAAAACAGACCCAAATTGCTTCCCCCTTGTCTATTGTTTTTTCATCTCTAACATGTCCTATATTCCTGCCTAAGTATTGTAACTTTAAATGCACTCTCTCTGTTCCATTAGCTTACGTTAACTATATTCCACATCCTTCAAATTAACACTGCATTAAAAACCTGAACTAAAGGACTCTAATGATTGGGAATGCCCTCATTTTTTGCACAACAAATACGGCACCAGGTTTTAAATTGTCTTTCTTATCCATCCTTCCTTCTTTCTTTTTACTCCCTGTAATATCCATATATATATATATATATATATATATATATTACAAGCTATATGTATATGAAGCTTGTAACAACAGAAATTGAACCACAGCATTTCTAGTAGCCATCAGTCTGTTCTTTCAGGCTCACTGTTGGAAATCTAGGGCTGGTGGGGTGGGGTTCCTGTTATTGGCTGCAGAGCTGGGCAGGTTCTTGTGTGTTGTTGCTTTCCATAGATGCCCTCAGGATTATAAGAGAGCTGAACACACCCATGCCTCATTGCTCATGTCAAGATACATTTATTTTCCTTGCTTTTTCCTAAGAAAAGGACATTTTAATTTCTAGATGCTTCTGCATTTGTGTCCTGGTGTCTCTTGGAATATTAGCTTTGTTTTTAGTGAAATGGGAAAGAACATGAATTGACCAACACAGTCCAATTAGCACTGTTTCTGGTTCCAAACAATGGAGCTGATGATTACTCTTATCACTTCTTTCATTTAATGTCTTGTTTGTTTGTTTCAGAATTTTATCCATACGTATAAGGTGTGTGGATTAAATCCAGTCCTTATCCCTTCCCCTCAAGTTCCTCTGTGACTTTACCACCACTTTTCCCTCTCAATTTCATGCTCTGTTTTTGAGACCCACTGAGTCCACTTAGTTCTACTTGTCTTTGCATGGGTGTAGTGGCATCTGTCACAGCAAAGGTTGTTTCTCTGAGACTACATCCCTGGTGAAAATGGAGTCCTCCTGCCCCAGGAGCAGCAATAGATGGCCAATAGCTCCTAAACTAGGGGTGGGGCTTCATAAGCCCTCCCTCCATCCGTGCTAGAATTATGGCTGCCTTTATCATGTATGGGTCTTCTGCATGCAGTACAGCTGCTGTGAACTCAAGTCGAAAACATCCCTGCCATATATGGCAAATACTATTTTGCTACAAATGTCCGGCACCTCTGTCTCTTAGAATCTGTCCTCCACAAATCTTTGCAAATGTTTGTTTCTGCTGTTCTTTACAGACATATAAGGCAAATGTGGGTTTTTTTGTTTTTTGGTTTTTTTTGGTTTTTTTTTTTTTTGTGTGTGTGTGTGTGTGTGGTCCTGACTTAATTAAAAATCAAAGGTAGCTTTGGAGTTGGAGCATGACTCTCTTCATCTCTAAACTTAAGCATGTTTGTTCAAGGAAAATCCAAAATCTCTTTCTCCTGTCAAAAGAGCCACCTAATATGGGACAGAAGAAAACCAAAATTAAGGGACTATTCTATTGTCACTAATCTCATAATGCTTTTGTTTTATTTTGAATCTTTAAACTTTTCTTAAGTTATAAATAGTATCTCAAAATTTATAAGATGATTTTATATATATATATATATATATATGTATATATAGTATATATAAACTTTCTGTCATGATATTAATGGTTATACAGAATATTAACTAATTCTAGAAATAAGCTTCATCCAGCTTCTTGTACATGATTGTAGTCTGAAGCAGATAACTAGGAATGTGGTGATATTGTGTCTGCCAATATATTGTGCACCTTAATAAACTTATCTGGGGGTCAGAGAACAGAACAGTCACTAGATAGACATAGAGGCCAGAAAATGGTGGCACACACACCTCTAATCCTAGCATTCTGGAGGCAGAGATCCATCCGGATCTCTGTGAGTTCAAAGCCACACTGGAAACAGCCAGGCATGGTGACACACACCTTTGATCCCAGGAAGTGATGACAGGAAGCAGAAAGATATATAAGGTGTGAAAATCAGGAACTAGAGTTGGTTAAGCTTTTAGGCTTTTAGCAGCAGTTCAGCTGAGATTCATTCCAGATGAAGACAGTTTGTATACCCCAGAGGTATTTAACAGACTGTAGTCCTTTAAGCTCTCTGAGATCTGCTGCATATGATATTTAAAATGTTTAAGTTTTCTGTAGTGAACTGGGACCCCTCCAAACAGTTACCTTTGAAGTCCCCAAAAAGATAACGGGGCCCTACAATGACAATTTCACCTGGACTGTGATAATGCCACTAAGCTGACAAACAGCACCCAGAGATCAGCTTTGAACTACAAACTGCTAAGGAAAATTTCAATGTGGTTAGATAAGATGGTCCATTCTCAGACTACTCTAGCCAGGATTTCAGATAAGCCCTGCACTTTCCCATTACACTGAAACTGGGCAAGGGGAAATGATACAATTAGCTCTTTATAGTCTTTTCTCAGGATCTTCTAAAGGTGTCAGTTCCCATAGATAGCAAGAAGCAATTTGAAATACATAATACCCACATTCCCAAGAGTTGGAGTGGGTAGTTTTTGGTTGCTTGGTGGATTATGAATATTTGTCATTGTTTAGGGGGGTTGGTTACAAGTTGTATTGGTCATGGTCAGGGAGGACACTAAACAAAGGAGATTAGATTCAGGGATCTTATTATGAAAAGAAAATAAGAGAGATATAGGAATGATAGGATAAAAGGGTAGATTATCAAATAAATTTTTAAGCTAAAAAGACAACTTCTAGTATTAAATATTTTACATTGGTATGGATTTTTTATATTGATACAAATTTAAGATTATTTTTGTTATATTATGTATATAAATGTGTGTGTGTGTGTGTGTGTGTGTGTGTGTGTGTGTTTCTGCTCTTGTTTGAGGTATTGTATCTATGTGACTCATTTAACAATGTAATGTAAATATCTAGTCCTTGATAGCTATCACTATAAACTGTTCAGGATAATTAAGAAATATAGGTTAGTAGTTAGTCGTCTATAACAATCAAATTTGTAGTAAATTAGGCATGTTTTACAGGTCAAATAGAGATGTATTTTAGATAGACTGATGACCTTCAAATACTTCTATATGACATTATAGATTTTTTAATAACAAGGCTTTTTACAACAGTGAGATACACCTGCTTCTGGCAGCACCAGTCTGCTTCAAAAAAGGACAATGGGCATTGAATTGTTCAATCAAATGGAAACACATTAACTATGAACCAGTGGCTGAGGGGTCCCCAACTGGATCAGGCCCTATGAACGGGTGAGATAGTCGATTGGCTTGATCTGTTTGGGAGGCATCCAGGCAGTGGGACTGGGTCCTGTGCTCATTGCATGAGTTGGCTGTTTGAAACCTGGGGCTTATACAAGGTAGCTTGGCTCGGCCTGGGACGAGGGGACTGGACCTGCCTGGACTGAGTCTACCAGGTTGATCTCAGTCCTCGGGGCAGGCTTTGCCCTGGAGGAGGTGGGAATAGGGGGTATGCTGGGGGGAAGGGGAGGGGTGCGGGATGGGGGAGAACAAAGGAATCCATGGCTGATATGTAGAACTGAATTGTATTGTAAAATAAAATAAAATAAAATTTTAAAAAAATGTAATGCAAAAAAAAAAAAATCTGTCAGATATTCTAGGCATGTAGGTCAATGATAGTTGCCCAAATATTGCAGAGGAAACTTGGATGACTGTTCAGACACTCAGCTGTTTCTGTCGTTTCTATAGTTTTGGAAGTTGTTTGTTCTGCACTTCCTGTTTACTGAGTTAATATTACATTCTTCTCAGGCCTCTAGATAGTAGTTACAATTTTCCTTATTACCTAATTAAAAAAAAACTTCACAAAAGCCATGTAAAATGTATAAGGTTGAGAGATAAAACCTTAAATTATTTATTGAGGTCTAAAACAAGTTTTAGATTGGTAATACAAGTTAGGATAGAAAGTGAATTAGGTACAAAACTTTAGACTCACCAAGATAGGATAGATAGTGGAATATTTTCTCTGAATTTGCCAAATGCAAATGAACTAGACATTGTAAATGTAATTATTACCTGATAATTGTTCTTATTTTAAAAATTTTTACTATGTTAGCATTAAAACCTTCCCTTTTTATTTAGACAAAAAGAGGAAATGTTGTGGGATATTTTGATCACATTCTGACACTTCCGAGACTGCCAAAAAAGTTTACCTTGAATCAGAGGGTAAAGCTAGCTAGTAGCTGACCAAAATTAGCCATAGAAGTTTTGGAGGACCCAAGAAATAGAGAGAGAGATGAGCAGAAGTAGTGAGGTGATTAAAGAGATGCTGGGTCCTTTTGGATTGAGGAAGGAGAGAGAGGAGGTCACTGGTCACTTCTCCACCACTTTTCTGATGAATCAGGTTTTTACCCTGATATCTAACACTCAAGTTTTTATTGATAAAATTATAATTAGATAAATGCCTGGGGGTGGAACACATGCATCCTTTGCTTTCTGCTTCTTAACTATGGATGCAATATAATCAGCTGTTTCTAGTTTCTGCCACTTTGACTTTTCCACAAGGACAGACTTCTCTTTCCCACAAGGCAAAGTACACTGTGCTTGTCACAATTCCAGGTTTTTTTTGAATAAGCCATTTCTCCACTAAATGATGTTTATCCAGGTATTTTGTAAAAGATGTGGAAAAGAAATTAAGCTTCTCAGACACCCAGTGTCATTGCAAACATAACAAATCTTGTCACCCTGACAGCATTAGTCACCAATCAAGGATGCTACTTCTGCCACTGTCACTTACCCTGGACTCTACTGCCCTGGAGATATTGCTGCAGTCAAGTATTGCTACCTTTCGTATTCTACGAGTTCCAGAAATCCTATAAATAACTTTTAATTAAAAATAATTTTATTGCAATGAACTCACTTGTAAAAAACATCATATAACTACATGAAAGTAGCCACTCAGACACTAGCCCAGTCCCAAACTCTACATATATAGTGAAGTTATATACATACATATTATATAACTCCAGCCCCAGGGAATCTGACAGCCTTTTCTGACTTCCAAAAGCACAGGCTATACAAGTTGTGCATGTATTCTAAACATGCATACACATAAATAAATATAAATACAATGTTTATAATAAATACAGAATTTAAAGAAGAGTTCAAGTGATTCTTCTTTTATTCTTCAAATACCCAGATTTTGAAATATTTTGTTTCATTTTTAAAATGGAACAATAAATTTAATATCTCCAAGTGAAACTGAAATAGAGAATTGTGTATGACACATTAATAAAAAAATGTCAAATAAAAGTTTAAAGCACCATGAATGCTACATTTTATGTGAGATATTAGCTTGGGGATACAATGTAAATTAAAAAGTGACACTAATGTAATTAAATAAACCACATTAGAAGGAGCTTCCAGCTACCCCAATGCTCAGCAGAAATCATGTGGGAGTATTTGGATCTTTCAACCCTGCTTCCTGACACCCTTGAAATATTTGATTTTGGAAGTAAATATGTTGCTCTTGGACACTGTCTCTCTACTTCAAGCTAATACATAATTTACTATGTTGAAAGGTAAAGAAGTCTCAACCTCTCTAAGTGTTAAGTTAACTTATGTTGACAATAATGTTATTAAATACATTTAAATATAAAGTGTAAACTCCTAATGTTATAGTTTTTAATCCAATAATAAACTAAAACAAATTTATGCATTAAATAAAAGAAAACCATAAAACCAATAAAGCCCTCAATTAACAGCATTTGTTTAAAATGGCATCTGAGGATTTCACTGAGTCAAATTGCTCCTCACTGTGGAGCTATTTCTCCTCCTGCCATGCTGCAAATTCCTGAGTTAGCATTTCTTTCTTTCCAGGGTCTTCCGAGGACTCATTTTCCACCACCAATCTCTGTACAAAGGACTGTGGAAACTTTAGCTGCAGAACATGCTGTGAACACTTTGGCTCTCATTTGGTACAGAGTAACCTTTCACCTATTAAGATAAGTACTTTTGTTGTCTCATTACTCTAGGACAAGTAAGGTCATAGTTTTAATGGCAACATAATCATAAACTGAAAATGATGAATAATACAGAGTATGAAGTTACTAGAAACAACTTGATCACCCCACTAATCAGAGCATGCTTAAATTTATGTGAGACCACTGATTTCACAGGGAAATATATATACATTAAAATCATGTAAATTCTATGGATAGGACAAAAGTTAGAATAACACACAAACATTTAATGTGCACAAAAGTTGAAGAAAAAGTAAATGAACACAGAGCAGGAGAAATATGTTTATTTTAATGCAGGAAGTTATGGACAATGTGTTATGTGCAGGAAGCCATGGACATTGTGTTATATGCCAGAAGCTATGGACACTGGGTTATATGCAGAAAGCTATAGACATTGTGCTATATACAGGAAGTCATGGACACTGTGTTATATGCAAGAAGCTATAGACATTGTGTTATATACAGTAAGTCATGGACACTGTGTTATATGCAAGAAGCTATGGACAATGTGTTAGATGCAGGAAGCTGTGGATATTGTGTTATATGCAGGAAACCATGGACATTGTATTATATGCAGGAAGCTATAGATATTGTGTTATATGCAGGCCATCACAGAAAACTATATTGACCACTTGTCTATAACACGAATCTTAAAAGGTCTTATTAATAAAAAGTATCTGGAGCTAGGTATTGGGGTGAATGCTGGAAGATTAGAGAAACATAACAGGCCACAGCTAACCTCACCTCACCAATTCCTCAGCTGATCCTGTTTCCTCAAACTGGAATCTTCTGTGTCCTCATCTGAATGAATTTCAGCTGAACTGCTGCTAAAAACCTAAAACCTTGATCAGCTTAGTTCCTGGTCCTCACGCCTTATATACCTTTCTGCTTCCTGCCATCACTTTGTGGTGGTATTTTACTTGTACTGAAATGTGATTTTAATTGTATGTTAATAAATAAAGTTGCCTGGGGGTCAGAGTTATAGAGCCATAGCAAGTGCGTGGCAGTGGTGGCACACGCCTTTAAGAACCTGGAGGGCAGTACATACAGGCAATGACAAGGCAGTCACGTGTTTAGTTTACAACCAATGAGAAGGCAGAACATCTAGACTATTTAAAGACATACACACAGGAAGTAGGCCTCTTTTTCGGAGAGCTCTCTTGGCTGAAGCAGGATAGCTGAAGCAGGAAGGGTAAGGCTCTTAGTTCTGACCTCTTGGCTTTCTTCTCTGAATCGGCTCTGTGTTTCTTATTTAATAAGACGGTTGGTTACATCTACATCACTTCCTGGTAATAAAGGCATGTGTCATGATGCCTGGCTGTTTCCAGTGTGACTTTGAACTCACAGAGACCCAGATGGATCTTTGCCTCTGGAGTGCTAGGATTAAAGGTGTGTGTGTGTGTGCCACCATTTTTTAGCCTCTATGTCTATCTAGTGGCTGTTCTGTTCTCTGACCCCAGATAAGTTTATTAAGGTGCACAATATATTGGGGGACACAATATCACACACCTGTCCTTTATCATGCATGATCCTAGAGAATTTGACATGTAGTGTATTTAGTTTCTTTTCTTTTATTATTGAATTTCTTTATTTAGTGAGAGTGAGTGTGCTCAAGTGCACACATATATGTACATGCTAAGGCATACACGTAGGGGTTAGAAGACAATTAAACTCTCTCCTTCTACCATGTGGGATCTGGATCAAGCACCTCTCCCTTCTGAGCCCTCCGGCCAGACCTGATACTTCTTGTTTGCTTGCTGCAATGAACAATTCAGCAAGAAGCAACTGAAGGAAATGTATATTTTTACTTAGTTTGAGAGGACTCAGTTTGTCCCCGTGGGGAAGGCATCGCACCCAACATCTCCATAGTGGCCAGAGTGTGCTCTTCTTTAGCCTCGTCTTCTCATGTCTTGGTGGAAGGGGAAGCAGAAAATAGATAAGAAGGGAACTGAACTAGAAAACTTCAAGACCCAGGCAAAAGGCCTATTTCCTCTGTCTCTTCAGGATTCCAGGACCTTGTAAAAATACCACCACCATTTGGGAACCAAATGTTTAAGCATGTGAGTTCATGTGAGGCATTTAACATTTAAATCAAAATAGGCAAATGGGCTATGGTACAAGCTCTCAAGAAAACTAATCCCTAAAGCAGGACTGTTGCACAGAATACTTAGTATGAAGACTGCAATGAATGCAAGGATATGCTGACTGAAGAAATTAGAGCAGGGTCCTTGATAAATAATGCATGCTTGATACATTTGCCGAGCCATTTGATGTGGGTCTCTGACAAAGGGATTTAAACTGACTCTAGTTTTATAACTGAAAGAGCAAAGGGAAAATTTAAAAACAACTTACCTTCCAACATTCTGCTTATATGTTCCCCTCAAGAACATTTCCAAATTGCCATGGTAAAGTCCTTTGGATGCAGTTGATAGAAACTATATTTATTAATAATAAAACAGGAATTGATATCAAGGGACCCTGGTTAATCATAACATCAAAGATGCACGACCATCACTTAGCCATCAGGTAGGGACAAAATTCAAAAGGCCTATGGTTTCAGTGAATGAAGCCTATGGAGGGCATTTGTCACTCAAATAAAAACATTAGTCATAGTTCTTAGAGAATTCCAGTTTTCATGAGTTGATTCTAAAGTTCTCTTCTCCATATAAAGGGTGATTGTAATAAACTGTTTCTGCTTACTGTGCAATCTCCACATATGAGTGTGCATGTGATGATGAAGGAAATGTTGATGTTGAAGTTGCCCCTGCTTTTTCTGTGCTCACATCATCATCAGGAAGTAGCATTTACTTCATATGTTTTTATTGAATAAACTATTAAGCAAACAGATTTTCTTCTTGATTGGAGGAAGGGTGTTGGAATTGTCAATCTTAAAAGCTCTTAGAGCTGGGCATTGGTAGCACATGCCTTTAATCCCAGCACTCGGGAGGCAGAGGCAGTCAGATCTCTCTGAGTTCAAGGCCAGCCTGGTCTACAAAGGAGTTCCAGGACAGGCATCAAAACTATACAGAGAAACCCTGTCTCAAAAAAAAACAAAAAACAAAACAAAAATAAAATAAAAGCTCTTAGAACAATAAATGAGATTTTTCATGGAAAAATAAATGGTGGGAACAATATATAAGGAAAATAATATCCAGTTTTTTAAAAGGTAAGTAAAACTTGAAATATTTCCAGAACATATAGGAGGATAGTGTGAAAACATGAATAAAAGAGTAAAAGAAATGTGAAAAGAATGAAGTTGAGTTGATAGAATTTTAGATCAAAATAGTGAGATGTATCTCAGAGCTCAGAGAAAGATGAGAATTCCATTACAGGCTTCAAGAGAAATCCCTGACAGTTGACTGTACAAGGGTGCTATGTGGAGTCTACATAGCTGAGATGTGTAACCCAAATGTGGGTCACGGAAGATACATCCACAGGTAGAGAACGTTGAGAGATTAATTGAATGACTATGGGAGAAACTCAATTACTTTTCTGAGAAATTAGGTACATTTAGGTAGTGGGAAGACACAGATTATGAATAAAAAATAAATTGCAAATTATTCAGACAATTTTGTTAGTTGTTTTCTTTGAGTTTGGTGCTATTGTGAGTTCGTGACATTCAGTTCCATTAGTGTTGTGTAACACTATCTTCCTTCTTTTCTTCCCTTATTTTCTTTCTCTCTAACTTCTTTTTTCTCCCATCCTTCCTTTTTTCCTGGATATGTAAAAGGATCTTTTCATAGTTGTTCTCTGCTGTCTCTTACAGAGTGGTTTTCAAAATTATTCATCTATAGATAATCACTTACTAATCCTCTCAAACTGTGAGCCCCAGATTAAATGCTTTATTTTATTTTAAAAAATAAATATATATTTATCCTTTAGAAAACTATGTATATATTACTAAAAAGTAATAATGGGATAAATAAATGGCAATATTTGAATACTCCTTGATGGTGACTCTTATAAATCTCTTCAGCATTTGTTAAGCTGAGACTCAAACCTCTGTTGTAAGTTTTGGTTTCTGACTCTTCAGTAATGGAAAATTATCAAGTAGAAATTCATACAGTTTATCATTTTCAATTATGACAAGCCTTATAGTCACTTGACAGTGACCTGATATTCTAATACATTTCGTGTATATATATCCTTCCTCTGTAGTCAGTCCCAACTTCCCATCTTCTGCTAAAATCAAACATACTGTCTCATGGTCCAAAGGGAAAAAGGAGGAAGACAGGAGACACACGTCATCTTCATATGGCCACTACATACTTTATCTCTAATCAGTTTTTTTTCTCAGTTTTGTACATCGATATGAACATCTGTGATCATCAGTGAATGATTGAAGAAGCTAAGCAACAGGTGCAGATATTACAGCATAAGGACCCATCAACTAGAGATGAGTCCAGCTAGTGGAGCCAGTTGGGCAGGACAATTCCAGTATTCGGTATGTAACTTAAAGCAATAGTTTTGGGGCATCAGCAGGTGAGAATGAAGCAGATTATGGACAAGACCAAGAGCAGTTTTAACACATGAAGGCTGCCAGACCCCGTGAAGACAAGCCCTGGTTTTTAAACTGCTCTCACCAATCTCTGCCAGTGTTTTGAGAGACTTTTAGGAGAAGTGACTCCTCTAGAGGTCCACCCACAGCTCCATAAGCAGCAGGAAGACATTGGGTCAGAATTGTCTCTACAGTACATGCTGCCACCCATTTAACTTCAGAAAAGAAAAAGTATCAGTCTTGATCCATGTCTTCCCACTGCCTAAACATACATAATTCCTTAGCAAAATAATCTGACTTTCTCCCCTAGGCATTCAGTTAGTCCCTGAACATTCTCTACCTGTGAGTCTTCCATTACCCATATTTTGAACCACGGACCTCATCCATGTGGACTCCACCCAGCAGCCTTATGCAGTGAACGACTTCCCTTGAGGTGAAGAATGGAATTATCATCTTTCTCTGAGCTCTGAGATACACCTCACTACTTTGATCTAAAATTAAATCAGCTCAACTTCACTTTTTTCACATTTTTTAACTCTTTTCTTCATGTTTGCTACACCATTCTCCTTTATGTTTTGGAAATATTTTAAGTTTCTTTTTAATTTCATGGCTTTATTTATCATAACTCAACTATTTTACCTTAGGCTTGGCTCATTCTTCCTAACTTCTTTATAGCATATGTCTTTATTATGTAAATGCCACTTTAAATAACACATTTGTGAAAATAAATTCTCTAATGACTCTATCCGTAGTGAACAGCCCTCAAGTCTTACTTAGCCTTCTACACACCATCCATCCGTACACACACACACACGCACACTCACAAATGCACACACACATACGCACATACACATTCCATAAATACATTCACATTGCTATTTACTTTTCTTTCTTTTTTCTTTTTAGTTCTCAGAATAATAGAAACTATTTTTTACTGACAGTACTGAAGTAGAAACTAGCACAGTACAATTAAAACATATTTATTGAAAGATCAAGTAACCATTTTCATTTGTATTCATTTTATTAATTTTAATGCTAAAACACAGTGGAAAACTTCATTTACAGTGTCATACATTCCTAAAGGCTAAGAATAAATTAAATGTTATCTGAGCTCACTAATTGATAGGGTATTTTCTTGAATTATAAGAAGTCAATAATTTCATATCTTTTGTGAAAAGACTACATAATTTTAGCTTTTGCTACATTGTTACATTTGTGAACATTTGTTTATCATGTTGTATTTTTAAAAAGGTGTGGAGTTGGTGGGTGAGGAGTTGGGGCAGTAGAGAACATCTGGAAGGAGTTGAGGTATGGAAAACCATGATTAGAATACATCATATGAAAAATTATTTTCAATACAAAAGATCTTGAAGCTATATTAAACATTTTATTAGATTACCACAAATTTTCATAATTTAAACTTTCATCAGATCCTTAAAGTAACAAGTCACTTACAGTATATGAGTGTGGTTAATTAACTCATTTATTTCATATGTTACAAGTGATCTTATCAGTAAAGTTCTTTTTGCTTTACTGATTCTTTTGGTGTAAACATGTTAAATATATCTTCAAATTTAGTGTTCACATTTTACACATTTTCCCTAGAATTTTTAAAATTAAAGACACATACAATCTACCAAATACAATAATTTAAAACTATTTTCTATGCTTCTAAACCTTTGCAAGTTATTCAGGGTTTTTGTTTGTTTGTTGTTGCTTTGTAGTTGGTTTGGAGAAAAAGTGTTATTATGATGCATAATTGGTTTCCTTCCTCTTTTCTTCCCTTTCTTACTTTTTCTCTCATTTCCTCTGTTTCTTTCCTCCATCCCTCCTTTTTTTTCCTGGAGAATTAACTCAGGATCTTATGCCTTCTAATCATGAATTCTACCATTTAGCTTCACATCAAATCTAGAACTGAAGAGTCTGACCATACACTTAAAATTAGGTCTAAATAATTTAAAATTAAAAATTAGTCCTGTGAACCAACATTCTAAATGCCTTTAAAATAAAAGTTCACACTGTTAGGCACAATAACTGATGAAGGTGTCTGTAACATTTTTTATAGTTATCATCTCTTTTACACATGTATAAAATGTAAAACAGTATTAAAAGACTGTCTTGTGCTGTGCTAACAGTTGTCACAGAATGGAGTCTTTCTAGGACTCCTATGTCATTTGGGCTACATTAAAATCTCACACCAACCTCAGACAGTTTTCTGCATTGAATATCTTAAATGCTGGAGCAAATTAATAAATTCACTCAGAATTCCATGCTGAGGATATTCATGAATGAAGCTACAGGTGCTTCTTATAAATGTAGCTTAATACCATTTAAAAGTTCTTTTATTAAAAACTAACAACTGCCAGGTGGTGGTGGCACACAGCTTTAATCCTAGCACTCAGGAGGCAGAGCCAGGTGGATCTCTGTGAGTTTGAGGCCAGCCTAGTCTACAGAGTGAGATCCAGGACAGGCACCAAAACTACACAGAGAAACTGTGTCTTGAAAAACCAAGAAAAAAAACTAACAACTTTATAAATTCCTGTACAAACAAATTTTAATGGAACAATTCAAATGTATTTGAATATATTAAAAAATGATTAATCTTTAGTTTATTTTTATTATTATTTTATTACATACTTGAGAATTTTACACAATGCATTTGATCAAATTCATCCTACAACTTCCCTCATCCCACTCTCACTTCCAACAATTAAGAGTTTTCTCCTTCTTTGCTCTTCTTTATGGCTTTCAGTGGGTGTGGGCCAATACTCTTGGATGTGGGGTCTTTGCTGGAGTGTGGACAAATAACCAGTTGTCACATTTTTAAAGAAAACTGATATCCTCTCCTAGTAGCTATGAAATGCCAATTGTTTCCCAGTCGATGGTAGAATTTTTCACCCATCTTTTGCACTCTGCTAACATTTTGTCTGGCTTGAACTTGTGTATTTTGGCTGACAATTCACAACTGCTGTGAATTCAGAAGTATAACTGCCCTGTTGCACACAGGAATGGTTGGTTTCTTGGTCATCTTCTACCTCCAGATCTTGCAGTCTTTCTGATCTCTCTTCTGCAAAGTTCACTGAGAATTTCAGGAAGTGATGTACTAAGTATGTTCCTGAGGGCTGGGCACCCCTCAGTCTCCTTTTCTGTGCCTTTTGACCACCTGAGGCTCTTGCGTTCATAGTCCTCTACTGCAAGAAGGGTGCTTCTTTGATGAGTGTTGAACTCAATACAATTATTTTGTTAAACGGACATCGTATTGTAATGTCTCCTAATGATTCACTTTTATTTTAAACCATACTAGAGTTTCTCCAAGATATAAACAGGAAATTCACAGAAGAATGAAATTTATTCTAGAATATATTTTAGTTATAAGTCAGTGGAAAAAGAGATAACACAAAAACAAAGACTTTTCTAGTGTTTTTGAGTGTAGGACATTTGGAAAGAGACTGAATCATAACTATTTCAACATGTGTTTTCAGTATCGAGACTTTATCCGAGTTGGCCTCATAACACTTGCAGGTTATAAAAATGGGTTCTTGGGTGCTTTAAAACTGCAGTAGGAGAGAATATTTTTAAGCCTCAAATTAATGAGTTAATTTGAATAATTAATTTAAAGACTGCTCTATCCCAAAAATTGAATTTTTCAATTTCTACGGTTTTTCTCCTCCAAAAAGAAGTAACTTCATTTGGTTAGTAATTTCAGTATCCTGTGAGGAAAATGTTTTGGTGATCACTTCTCAATTATTGATCTGAAATATTTGTTTTAGTTTTTACTATGACAGTTGTAGTCTCAGCCTATGGCAAACTAGTGATTCTGATAGTAAAGTAAAATAAAAATATAGAATTTTTGAGAGATGCTTGCTCCTCTTGTCTTTTCAGTGATACAATAAGCCACTATAAATCTATTCCCATTACTTGATCTGGGTTTTATTTTCATATATTTTGATATCTCATTTATTGGAGTTCAACAGTAGGATAATCTCAAGATTGTGACAACTCTTTTTACGTCAACTTGACAGAAGCTAGAAAAAAGTAGAAAAAAGAGAGTCTAGAAAGAGAGGGTCCCAACTGAGAAAACGCCACCATAAGATCAAGCTTATGGGCAAACCTGTAGGTCATTTTCTTAATTAGTGTTTGATGTGGGAGGGTCTAGCCCATTGTGAGTTGGGCCACTCTTGGGCTGGTGGTCCTGGGTTCTATAAAAGAACAGGGTTGAATAAACCATGAGGAGCAAGCCAGTAAGCAGCACTACTCCATGACCTCTGCATCAGCTCCTTCCTCCAGAATCCTTCCCTATTTGAGTTTCTGTGCTGATTCCCTTCATTGATGAACAGTGATGTGAAAGCATAAGCTAAATAAACCCATTCCTCCCTAAGTTGCTATAATCATGGTGTTTTATCACAGCAATGATACCTTAAAATAGTGATATTTTATTTGTGCTCTAACAAATAAAGCTTGCCTGATATAAATGATACTGTTTGGAGGAGGAATCTTGAAGATGAAATGGAAGAGTTACTTATCTTATAGTCTTCATGTGTAACACGAATCTTAAAAGATCTTATTAAAAAAACACCAGATATTGGGGTAAAAGCTGAAAGATCAGAGAGGCAGAGCAGCAAGCCACTAGTTTTTATCCCTATGAAATCCTCCACTGAAGAAGAGTAAGCTCCTCTCTCCACCCTGCCTTATCACTTCCTCTCTCTGCCCAGCTCTATCATTTCATGTCTGTCTACATAAACCTCCAGACTTCTATGGTTACCTAGTGGCTAGCTCCTCATTCTGATTTTCAGGCAAGCTTTATTTGTTAGAGCACAAATAAAATATCACCACATTCATGGTAATGCTTAAGATACATATAAAATTTTGTTTCATTGATGATGAATAATTTTGAAATATTTAATGTAGGTGTGCTATACATCAACTCAAAAAAATTACAAACATGCACTTTATTTCACTAAATGATGAGATCTTTGTCAGCTCCTTGAAAAATAATCTTTCCATTTGAAACTAATCTTGAATTTGGATGATTTGTTTATTCGAACACTCTTCAACCCTGTCAACATATATCCTCAGTTTTAACATGTGGATCATTTGTCAATAATTTTTAATACAGCTTCAAAAATATACAGAGGTGTAAATGTACTGTGTTTAAAAATCTTCTTATTCTTAGCATTTCAGTTCCAAACTTTTGTTTTTATTTTATAAGGTAGATATTCAGGAATTTATTTCAGACTAGATATGATTTTTTTATAAGCCTACCTGACTGAAAATAGTATGTCTGAGCCTTAGAAAAAGTAATTCCTAGCCCAGATTGATCCCGGGCTTCCCTCAATTCATGATTTCAAATGGCTTACCTTTCCTATCGATTTCTTTCTCCCTGAACCAGCTAATCAAATCTCTTCATCCTGGTCCTCAAATCCCTGAGCTGGAGCTCATCATCCTTCATTCTCTCCTATCCTTTTTGCCTCTTTGAAAGTCTTAGTCTCTCTGCCTTTACCTCCCAGTAGCACTTAGAAGCTTGCCTGCTCTTCCACTTCAGGAAAATATCATCCAAGTTCAATTATTTGGAGAAAAAGACTAACACACAAGAACTTCAAGATGAAAGAGACAGACCTGAATACACCCTGTAAACACCTATCTGTTTTCCTCTCTGGAAGGAAGCACTCTCTCAGACTGCTAGCTTCCTTTCTGCTTGGGGAGAATACATGTAGCTAATTTCCCATCTCCTCAGAATTACTGAGAGAAAATGTACAGTAAAATGCATAAAAGATCACTGTTTGGGGGGAGCAGACAAACTAACTTAGAAACACCTGTTCTAGTGTTTAAAAATTGGGGATGACTCAAAATAAGTTGTTTCATTTGCCTCCCTAAAGAGGTAAATCATTATTATGAGTCATATAAACATTAATAGGATTTTAAAGACCTTAATTATCTTTAATGATAGAACCCAGCAGATAACATTACAAGTCAAAAGACAGGCTAAAGATGCTTATTATATAGATGTCATATATTTATGGTTTGTACATATACATTCAGTATTTATATAAGCATATCACATAGACAGACATACAAAGGAGGAGAACACACATACATACCAGGAATCCTAGAAGACAAATTGCTTCATCAACTATAGTTTACCATTTTTAAAGACAATTTTCTGATACTTTTGAGAATACCTTCATACCTTAAGGTAATGGATTCCACCTTAATAAATGAATTTAAGAAAAGAAGATGAACTTGGAAGTGAAATATCAATGAATCTTCCTGTAAATTTCTGCACACTATTTCATCAACATTATAATGTGCTTATATTCTGTTTATCAAAGGATGTTTTGAAAATTTCAAGGTTTACCTACTCACATTTATTGGTGAATTTTACTACTATTTTATGATCTATCAAGTCATCAATATAGCAGAACAAGGAGCCAAATATACTAGCCAGACATGCTCCACGGCCAGCAAATGCCATGTACGCATGATAAACAGCACATGATGCCCTAAATCTATTCTACTTGACAGTAGTCTTCTGGAAATCATCTGTTCGGTTTTCAAAACTACTCTTCCTCATGATGTAGGTGAGGGTTTGGGAAGAATCATGTTTTTGAAAATGTTGGACTATAGTCAGACCCCATAAGCCAGATTATATCAAACATTCAGATTGATATTTTCCCTTCCATGTCCTTGTGCACTGAAGATGTCTCAGGGCAAGAAACACCAAGCCCTGTTCAATTCCTTTCAATTTAGATATCTCAAATTCCTTCCACTACCTCCCACCTCCACTGACCTACTAGAGAATGAGACACAGATATTTCACCTTCCCGTTGTTTCTTTATTTTTTATCATATGAAGATTATTTCACATTTCAAATAATATGTTTTGATCCATCCCTATTCTGTCCCCTCCAATTCCTACCCTGTGTTCCCTACCATTTTCCTCTCCCAACTTTACATGTGTTACAAAACAAACAGATCATAACAACAACAAAACTGACTCCACTTAGTCATGCCTTTGTTTGCACGGGTTTAGGGCCATCTACTGCAACATGGATAGCCTCTCATGGGCCATATCCCTTGAGGAAACAATTGCTCCTCAGAATGCTTCCCTTACCTATGCTGAGATTTAGGGTAGTTTAGATCTGGTGCAGTCTAGTGGTGTATACAATTCAATGGTGCCATCATGTCCCACAAGTACTTTTTAGCTACAGACAACCACTTCTGCTTTATCTCATAAATGACTAATGGAACTACATATTTCACCTAATCAATATGGAAAGTAGTACACTGATCAAACTTTATTAAATTTCTTTCTTTCTCTAAGCCACCTGAACTTTGATTCATTCTTAGTCTGAGTGATAAGTCCTCTTGAAAACAGGTTGGCCTGAGATTGAAATGTTCCCAAATAAGTTGTTTGATCATGTGACAGCTACTCCGAGCCCAGTCTGCACACAACTGGGCTTTTGAAGCCTGTTCAATGCAATACATACAACAAAATTCCTCTTTTATTCAGATTTGGATGACTGAAAGTATCATAGTGAGAACGTTTTGCTATTGTTGCAATGGTTATTTCAATCCTCCCTCCTTCATAGAATTGTGTTTTAAAAATTCTGTCTTGACAAGGTCCACATTTTGTCTGGCATCTCATGAATTTTTTTCATAGTAGATACATTGGATTGGTGTTCAGTGTCTGTCTCTTTGTCATCCTCTGGTTCTCTGAATTCCCATTTCAGTTTCTGGTGGTTTTTCTTATTCATTTTCCAGGAATTTTATAATACATTCTTTGCCAGCTTGTCTGTCTTTTCGTTTCTGGATTACAACTAAGAATAAAAGGACCCCTTTGATTGGTATCATTAATCCATTGCTCAGAGTAGGTAGTGTCCTTTATATGCAATTTAAGTGATCCAGAAACCTTCTCCTAATGCCTATTAGGTAAAGTAAAATGAGTAATGAGGAATTTTCACAAACCTACACTGAGCCTAAATTCTGTAACATAATTTGTGTTGCTTTGGGGCAGGTCCCTTGATTCCTTTATCCCTAATTATACTGTCTATACCTGATAATACTAATGGGCCTTAGGTGGTCTGCTGTGTATTTAATGAGATGTAGACAACTTTGTTTTAAAATGTATAAATCATAGTACAAATGCAGCCTATTACTCTCATTAAAATTGTTAATTGTGGTTATGGCATTTTTCTTTCAGTGGTTTCTTATGAAGGCATTGAAGTACTTTTATTAATCTACTAAACTTATTTACATATAAAACAAAATTTTAAATCAGTTACAAAATAATAGGTTCAATTAAAGAGAAGTCTGATAAAAGTCATCTGGAAACCAGTAAGTCAAAGACTTTCCTGACATTGACAGATTCCTCTTGGGAAATTATAATATATATATGATTCACAGAAAACAAGCACCTAATTAATAAGACGAGAGATGGTAGGGACAAGGGTGCCAGGAGTTCTGTGTGGACTGCTTTCTCACTGAGAGGTGGTAAAGTTTTGAGAATCTGCTAGGAAAGGTAGAGTTTAAAGAATGTGCCAGGAAAGATAGAGTAGGATATGGAAGAAGCCTTAGTGTTCCAAAAGCACTGCATGTGCCATGATGTCAAGGCAAGGTTCTAATTCCAGCCAATAGATTTGTGTAAAAATAGTATGTGATTTCCTTAAAGCCAAAGCATTTAGAGCTTCTGTGGTTCCTTTGTCCTTGTTTCCCTTTTCTGAAGCCACTTTGGTGGTTGTAGCCACCAGGTGAATCATACCTACAAGCAACACAGAAAAAGACTTTATGAGAGTGATATTTAACTTGATATTGTTGTTGTTGTTGTTGTCAAAACAGTGAGAATTGTGGTTATTTGGTGTGGTGGTTTGAATGAGAATGGTCCCTCATAAGCTCATAATTGGAATGCTTAATCATTAGGGAGTGGAATTGTTTGAGAAAGATTAGAAGGATTAAGGTGTAGCCTTGTTGGAGATGTGTCATTGTGAGTAGGCTTTGAGGTTTCAAAAGCTTACATCAGGCCCAGTGTCTCTTTCTCTCTTCTTGCTGCCTGTGGAACAGGATGTAAAGCTCTTAGCTATTGCTGCAGCACCATGCCTGTTTCCTGTCATGATAATAATGTACTAAGCTTCTAAAATTGTAAGCAAGCCCCCAGTATATGCTTTTGTTTTAAGAATCATGGTGTCTCTTCCCAGCAGTAGAGAAGTAACTAAGACACTTGAACACCACATAAAAGCCATATTTGACTTGTAAAATGAGATGATATTTAAACATTTGGTTATAATATACAGGTTGGGGATAAACCATTACTGAAATGCAATAAATCCCCTTTAACTAGTACCTCTGACTATAGTGATTCTTATATTGCTGCTGATGATAATAATCATGGTATTGATGGTGATGATTACAAAATAAAAGGATATTCTATTGATCAAAATTTGGATATCAGAAATCAAGAGTACATGTGATATATAAAAGACTAATTGGAAAAAGTGGGGAAAATTCTCTTGCCACTTAAGACTTCCACTGAATGACTAAGAGACAATTGCTGTGGATATCACTCTGTATGCTGTGAATATGTTGCTCTGATTGGTTAATAAATAAAGTGCTTATTGGCCAGTAGCCAGGCAGGAAGTATAGGCAGGACAAAGAGAGAGGAGAATTTGGGGAACAGGAAGGCTTTGTCAGGAGACACTGCCAGTCACTGCCATGAGAAGTAAAATGTAAAGATATTAGTAAGCAATGAGCCACTTGGCAAGGTACAGATTAATAAAAATGGGTTAATTTAAGATATAAGGACTAGATACTAAGAAGCCTGCCACGGCCATACAGTTTATAAGTAATATAAGTCTCTGTGTGTTTACTTGGGTCTGAGCAGCTGCAGAAGCCAGGTGGATACAAGAAAGCTTCAGCTACAAATCCACATTAGAACTATAAGTAAATGAAGAGGAGTAAGTTAAAGTGAAGTGTCAGAAGAGATTACTACTTTTGTATTCAACTGCAGACTCTCTAGAGACATATCAGTAAAATTGGACTTATTCAAGAATTCTTGCTGTGGCTGTATTCAATAGAAATTATCAAAGAAGCCATGTAGCCAATGATACTCCATAGCATTTGTCCTGGACTTTGTCCAGGCTCTGTGCCTCACTATCTGCTTTCATGGTTCTTCCTAATCGTGGTCAAGATATATGTTTTGTTGTTGACAATCTGTATATTTCTACTTCTTTTGCACTGAATTCATATCTTCATTTGGACACAACATTTCTTTGTATCTTCTGTTCCTTCTTCCTCTCATCCTTCCTCACCCAACTGTTCTCTCTCTCTCTCTCTCTCTCTCTCTCTCTCTCTCTCTCAGATAAATAGATAGATAGATAGACAGATAGATAGATAGATATCACTTTTCTTGATATTCTTTCAATTCCCTCTTTTCCATTCTTCTTTCTCTTTGCCTTCTTTCTTATTTTCATCCACATATCCCTGTTTCCTGTTTCCTCCTTTCTAACTATCTTGATTTTACACAAAAACAGTTCAAAATTTAGACCTGCACCAATGCCTAAGATTGAATCAAGATTGTCTTCAGTAATTTAGTGGATTTAAAAATCATGATATACCTTGACAAAAATAAATGTGCTGTCAAACCTGAAAGACATGTAGAAGACTAGTACATGTTGTCAAATGGAAGAAGCTAATCTTAAAAGACTTCATGTTCAATGGCTGAGGGGTCACCAACTGGATCAGGCCCTCTGAGTGGGTGAGACAGTTGATTGGCCTGATCTGTTTGGGAGGCATCCAGGCAGTGGGACCGGGTCCTGTGCTCATTGCATGAGTCGGCTGTTTGAAACCTGGGGCCTATGCAGGGTCACTTGGCTCGGCCTGGGAGGAGGGGACTGGACCTACCTGGACTGAGTCTACCAGGTTGATCTCAGTCTGCGGGGAAGGCTTTGCCCTGGAGAAGATGGGAATGGGGGGCAGGCTGGGGAGAAGGTGAGGGGGGCGGGAGGAGGGAGAACAAAGGAATCCATGGCTGATATGTAGAACTGAATTGTATTGCAAAATAAAATTAAAAAAAAAAAAGATTTCAAAACAAAAAAAAAGACTTCATGTTGTGTTCTTCCAACTGCAACAATATTCTGACATTATAAATTTATCAAAAAAGATCAGTAAATATCAATAGTTTCCAGGAATTAATGAAAGAACCATAAAAAAAAAACATAAGCATAAGGCCCAAACAATGCCCTCATCTATTATGGAGACTGAATCCCATTATACATTTGTCCAAACACAGAGGAAAAAAGAACACCAAGAGTGAATCCTCTAAATGAACAACTGACTCAGGGTGATTATGGTTGTCAAGAGCCCCTGTGTGGAATGCTCATAATGAAAACAATGAATCACACATAGGAAACAGAGGATTATGTACCTGCACCTCTTCTGAGTTTCCTAGAAACCTGAAACCACTCTAGAAAAGCCTTTTATTGCAGGAGATTAAACCAAAGGCCTCCTGCCTGCTCATCCAGTTCTCAGATACTCTGTTCCACTCACAGCCCTAGAAGACTGTTAAACAACTTATAAATAAGAAGAACAATGTTGTATGCTTCCACTTAGAGAAAATATCAGAGGTTGTCAACTTTTTTACAAAAAGATATGTGATTGGCTGTTACCAGAATTCAAAGGGAGAGGATGATGGGCACACATTTCTTATTGGACACAGAGTTCCTGTTGAAATCATGGAAAAAAATGTATACATGTATGAAATTCTCAAAAAATACCTTTTACAAACCACAGAACTTGCTGGGCATGGTGGCATTTACCATTAATTTCTGTATCTGTGAAGCAGAGGAAGGCAAATCTCCGTGAATTTGAGGTCAGCATGCTCTCTACATTTGGAATCTAGACCAGTCAAGGCGATATGGAGAAACCATGTCTCAAACAATAAATAAATAAATAAATAAATAAACAAAACATCACAAGAAAAAAAGTTCACAGCTTGTCCAAATGCAAAGTGTAAGTGTCAGTGGAGAACTCAGTGGCAAATGGGACCCCTATACATCTACACCAAGGCTTAGAGACCACAACAGCAGAGATGGCAGGAAGACTGCAGGAGTGAGGTCAGGGAGGAGTGGAGCAAAATGTTATTCTAGACTGATGGGACTACTGTACACATGACCTCACAGAATCTGTGGTTATCTACACAAGACCTGAACAAGATCAAGTCTAGCATGGAAAGGGGGTGGTGGTTAATGAACTCTCATCTCTAATTAAAGATCTATTAACAATTAATGGCTTCAAGGAAAAGGAGAGTCAGTTTTCTATAAGGGTGTGCCTCCTCACCAGTTGACCATGCACCAATAAATGGCTCCACATTCAGAACATACAGACATCCACAGGCTAGATTTAGTGGGTTATTAAAAGAGGTAGTAGATCTGTCAGAAGTTAGGAGGAATAATGGCAGGTGAATATAATCAAAATGTATTAAACTCTCAAATAACTAATAAAATAGTATGCTAAAAATAAATTTTAAAGGAACTGAATAATAGTTAATGGTGACATTTGTTAAATATTGTGATTATGATACATACCATGGCAATTATACCCCTTAAAATAGATAATCATAGGCCAGGTGGTGGTGGCGCCCGCCTTTAATCCCAGCACTCAGGAGGCAGAGGCAGGTGGATCTCTGTGAGTTCGAGGTCAGCCTGGGTTACAGAGTGAGTTCCAGGAAAGGCACAAAGCTACACAGAGAAACTCTGTCTCAAAAAAAACAAAAAAAATAGATAATCATGTATATACATATATATACATATGTGTACATACATATATATACATATCAATAAATCATTCTGAAAGAATGAAATTAAAACTTACCAATAAATACTTTGCTGAAAATTTCCTCAATAAATTAAACATGTTAAGCAATAAAACATGTTAAGACCTAAACCATCTCCTAGGTGAGATCATTGACCTTGGAATCATGCTTGCCATCTGCTTTCTGGTGCTTTTGAAAATCATTACCCTGCAATAATTTGGCCATGTTTCATGGGGCATATGCATCACACCAGAAGCAGACATTAATAAAACATTTTGTGTGCTCATTCTTTACCACAATCACTGCTCTTGTTATATGTGGCCAAAATGCTAAACTGATTGCATTTATAAATCCAAGACCAGCTTTGGGATCTTCCTGGCTGAGGAAACATCTGTATACAGCTCTGGTCCTTGATCAGATGGGATGATTAGGGAGAGCAGAAGGTGATTCTTCTACTGCTAGACTCTTTGTAAGTTATGAGGAACACACGTCATCTTTGATCTAGCCTTTGTTTCAGTGTACAATGGACAGTGTGCTGAAAGTATACTAGAAACTGAACCTACATAGAAATTGAGAAGTAAGGATTCCACTGCAGGCTTTTGTACAGCGCAAGTGATGCAGGAAGAGAATATCTGCCTCTCTTGCCCTTAATGACATTTTTGCTAAATTAGGATTTGGTTTAGATTTTTGACCAATAAAAAGGTATTAACAGAAGAAGTAATTTTAAGCATGAAGAACAATAGTGTACCTTTTCTACAACAAAGCTCTCAGTATTCTTTCCTTTGTGCATGAGTCATCAGAGAACAACCAGTGTATTTCAGGAAATTTATTTAGTGTCTGTGTGTGTATATGTGCATGCCACAGTGCATGTGCAGAAACAACATTGTCCTTCTACCTTCTCTGAGGGGGGATCTTTCTTTCCTGCTGTGTATGCCAGACTAGTTGGCCAGTGAGCTTCCAGGAATTCACTTTGCCACTCATTTCATCTCACAATGGGAGGACATGGAATACAGACTGTAAGGGGATTTATATGTGCTGTGAGGATTCAAATTCCTCTTGTCCTGCTTATCTGACAAGCACTTTATACACCAAACCATTTCCCCTTCCCAATTTTTAGTGGGTTTTTGAGTAAGTAGTAGCAATAGATCTCAAGATGAATGATCTGACTTCCTATCTCAAAATTTCACCTGTTACACAAGGTTGGGTATATCTGAAATGTGAGTTCAACAGCAAACCAACATAACCATTTCAAAGAACAATATACTCTGATTTTAGTACCTTTTATGACTTAGAGATGAAGGACACCTGGGTCTCTCTGGTTTCTAATATTTTTGTGGTTGGGGGTTTTCACAAATAGGATCATGGACTAGCCTCCGACTTTTAAACTTTTAATTTAGTATCATTAAACATTATTGCTGTGTTGGCAATTTACTATGATCTATCATGAGATCTGAAAAAATAATGATGACCAAGGGCAATTTCTTTATTGTTTGACATATGTGAGTATAATTATGTAACTTCAGCAGGATGAAATGTGGGAAGGACTCTTTCAACTTAAATAGACAAATATTGTTGATAAACTATTTTAAAAGCCTCAATGTAAAATTATTTTTGTTTTTAAATTGATAATAATCTGGTACTTATTAAACTAGTTTCCTAACTAATTGCCTCAAGGAGATATTAACTTTACCAATGCACCCAGTCTTTATTCACAGCTTTTTAATTGTGTATAAAATTGAAGAATTTTCAAATGCAATTAATCCAACATGATTTTTGTGGCTTCTAGGGAAAAGTGTAAATTTTGACATTTTTTCTCCTTTGTTTTAGGAAGAATGCTGCCCTTGCACTCCATGATGAAGGCCTTTTGCAAAGTAGGCAAATGTGTTTTCAGAGTTCAGAGTGCTAAGCAGTGCACAATGGAACCAGCACTTGAGAATGTTTCTATTTCATGAGCCACTTACTGTTCCTATTAGAATCTCTAACACTGAATCATTAGCTTTGGCCTGAAATTAATTTAGAATCCAGATGTTCAATGTCACTTTCTTTATTTTACCTTTAATGTCAAGTATATGCAAAACCTGTCCATTTACTCTATGGCTTTTACCAGATTCCCTAATGGCAGAATCCTCCATTTTGCAGAGCCACAATTCTATGCTAGTTCCCTGCTTAGCACAACAGATACATTGAATAAGGTCAGTGGCTATATTTTGTAGGCCTAGCCTGAGTAGACACCATTTCAAAGCTCAAAATAACGAGGTAAAAAAAGAAGAAAGAAAGGAAAACCTCTAAGAAATGTCAGAATGTCAGAAAGAAAATGTGTTTCAAAGATTTGGTTATACAGAGAGGAATGAAAAATGAGTAAAAAAATGAAGATAAAAAGACAGAGGATATACTGTAGGCATTCTCTATGTGTTGGCCAGAATAATATCACCTCTTCAGTCATTATAGTTCTGGCCATAAAGCCATGTAAATATGGAATGGTGAGGTGAGAAACTTAAGGAGGGGTATTGTCTGTATGCATCATGAGCCATTTGGAAGAAGAAAGTGTAAAACTATTTTTACTATTGTTATTGTTGTTGCACTATGATGTTATTCTATGTAACTGTCAACCAATATTGAGCAAAAAGAACAATGAAAAATAAATAAGCATGTAGATACACAGAAAAGCATTATTTTCTTCAATTTCAGTGGAGTTCCAATGCCTACAAAATGTAAAGCACCCTATGAGGAGGTGATGGAGGTGGGATGGGGGCAAAGTGGGGGTGAGTGGGAGAAAGGGAGGGAGGGGACACAGGGGTTGGTATGTAAAATGAAAAAAATTTAAATACAAAAAAAAAAGAAAAAAATGGCAAAGCTGTTAGGAACATCACTGTGCCACACTGATTCTCTTGACTGGTTAGCAGATATGAAGCTATTGCATGCTTATCTGTAAAATCATGGCATTTCATGTTTATGTTGACACATTTTATCACCATGTAATTAATTTATAATTCATGGCTGCAGCTTCCTCAACTAGCAAACTTTGGGTTGTGGGTATCTTTGTTTTCATAATTGTTAAAATCTTAGCTCTGAAGTCCATGTCAACCAGCAAGTACCAAGTGCTTCTGATTCCAGAAACACAGACATGTCTGCTCTTTCCAAGAGACCACTCTCCCCATGCTTATCGAACCTGCAGAGATCTTTGACCTACAGTGATAACTGATAGGAAAAGTATTAGCTCAGGACTACCAACACCAAGTTATCTGCACAAAGGAGATATATTTTCCCCAGAGGGGCAGAGGGCAGGGCTAAGGGTGAAAGACAGGAGATAGAGGAAGAGAAAGGTGAAAGGGAACAAAGGAGAGGGGAGAAAGGGAGTAAGGGAGAGGAGTAAGGGGTATTTTTCCCACAGTGGGAGAAAGGATTGCCTCTGCATAGAGAGGAAACAGACATGGCACATAGGCAAGCAGCAGTTTATAAAGGAAAAATGGGAAACACTATGTTAGGATGGTGTTTATTTTTAATTGGGCATGGTAATAAGGTGAGCCAAAGGGGGCTTTTGATTACTGTACTTCAATACTTTGATAGCTGGACCTTAGTAGTCAGCCTCAGAAGGAGAAATTGGCCAAATAAGGTAATAGACCTTGGGGGCGAACTTTAAGAATATGATCTAAGATCCTGCCCCGGACCTCCCATCTGGACAAGAGGTGAGTGCCTGGGCTCAGCTTAGATCCCATCCCTGGGCACCAGCCATTCTGGGGAAGACCTGCCCAACTTGGCCCCAGGTTCTGGCCATCTGGCAGGATCCCCTCCACCCCCACCGGGAAGGTTCCCCTACTCCAAGACCCCCGGAAGACACTGAAATCTCCACGCCCTGCCCCCACGCCCATCTGCCCAAGACCCCAGCCATGTCCTGAGACTTAGAGACCAGCCCCCAGCTCCCATCCTGCCCCAGACCTCCCATCTGGACAAGAGAGAGAGGCTTCCTGAATCTGTCAGCTCTGTCTGGACGAAGTGCGCAGATAAGACCAAGAACGAATCCACAAGGAGATGGGCAGATGTCAAGGCAGAAGTACATACAACAAAATGAAGAGCAATACAGCATCACCAGAACCTAGCCCTCCTCCAACATCTAGACCTGAATATCAAAAAATGGAAGAAGCAGAAGAAACCAGCCTTATGAATAACATCATGAAGAAGGCAGAGGCTTATATAGAAGGAATCACAAATGAAATTGAAGAAAAGACAAACAAAAAATTGGAAGAACACTATAAAAAACTAGAGGAAAGGACAAATAAAGCAGAAGAAAACAATAAAGCCCTGGAAGAAAACAATAAAGCCCTGAAAGAAAATCATGAAAAAGCAATGAAACAGATGAAGGAAACAGTCCAAGACCTGAAAAGAGAAATAGAAAAAATGAAGAAGACACAAACAGAGGGAATGCTGGAAATAGAAAATCTGAGTAAATGAATGGGACCTTCAGACGCAAGTATAACCAACAGAATGCAAGAGATGGAAGAGAGGATCTCTGGCGTTGAAGATACAGTAGAAGAAATAGATTCATCAGTCAAAGAAAACACTAAAGCCAACAAACTCATGACTCAAAATGTCCAAGAAATTTGGGACACCATGAGAAGACCAAACCTATGAATAATGGGGATAGAGGAGGAGAAGAATACCAACTCAAAGGCACAAAAAATATATTCAACAAGATCATAGAAGAAAACTTTCCCAACTTAAGGAAGGAAATGCCTACGAAGATACAAGAAGCCTATAGAACACCAAACAGACCAGACTCCCAAAAAAAGTCCCCTTGCCACATAATAATTAAACAGCTAAATGTACAGAATAAAGAAAGAATTCTAAGAGCAGCAAAGGAAAAAGGCTAAGTGACTTATAAAGGCAAACCCATCAGAATAACACCCAATTTCTCAATGGAGACTTTGAAAGCCAGAAGGACCTGGACAGATGTAATGCAGACACTAAGAGACCATAGATGCCAGCCTAGACTAATATACCCAGCAAAACTCTCAATCATCATAGACGGAGTGAACAAGACATTCCAAGACAAAGCCAGATTTAAACAATACTTATCCACAAACCCAGCTCTGCAGAAAGCACTAGAAGGAAAATTCCAACCTAAAGAAGGCAGATACACCCTCAAAAACACAGGCAATAGATAAAACGACAGCAGTAAACCCCAAAGAAGAGAAGTACACACACACTACCACCAAAAAATAACAGGAATGAACAATCACTGGTCATTAATATCCCTTAATATCAATGGACTTAATTCACCTATAAAAAGACACAGGCTTACAGAATGGATACAAAAGTGGGACCCATCTTTCTGCTGCACACAAGTAACACACCTCAAATTCAAAGATAGCCACTACCTCAGAATAAAAGGCTGGGAAAAGACTTTCCAATCAAACGGTCTTAAGAAACAAGAGGGTGTAGCCATCCTGATATCCAGCAAAATAGACTTCAAACTAAAATCAATTAAAAGAGATCAAGAAGGGCATTACATACTCATCACAGGAAAGATCCACCAAGATGAAGTTTCAATTCTGAACATTTATGCCCCAAACACAAGGGCACCCACATATGTAAAAGAAACATTACTAAAGCTTAAACAACATATAAAACCCCACACATTAGCCGGGCGGTGGTGGTGCACGCCTTTAATCCCAGCATTCAGGAGGCAGAGCCAGGCAGATCTCTGTGAGTTCGAGGCCAGCCTGGGCTACCAAGTGAGTTCCAGGAAAAGGCGCAAAGCTACACAAAGAAACCCTGTCTCGAAAAACCAAAAAAAAAAAAAACAAAAAACAAAAAACAAAAAACAAAAAACCCACACATTAATAGTGGGAGACTTCAACACCCCACTTTCACCACTGGACAGATCTCCCAAATCGAAACTTAACAGAGAAATAAGTGACTTAACTGATGATATGACTCATTTGGACTTAATCGATATCTACAGAACATTCCATCCTAACAAAAAAGAGTATACCTTCTTCTCAGCAACCCATGGATCCTTCTCTAAAATTGACCACATACTTGGCCACAAAGCAAATCTCAACAGATACAAAGAAATTGAAGTAACATTTCTGTATTTTATCAGACCACCATGGTTTAAGGTTAAATTTCAACAACAACAAAAACTAGAGAAAACCTACAATCTCATGGAAACTGAATAATGCTCAACTGGATCACCAATGGGTTAAAGAAGAAATAAAGAAATTAAAGACTTCCTAGAGAACAACGAAAATGAAGACACCACATACCCAAACTTATGGGACACTATGAAAGCAGTGCTAAGAGGGAAATTCATAGCACTAAATGCCCACATAAAGAAGTTGGAGAAATCTCACACTAGTGACTTAACAGCACACCTGAAAGCTCTAGAACAAGAAGAAGCAAAGTCTCCCAGGAAGAATAGATGCCAGGAAATTATCAAAGTGAGAGCTGAAATCAATAAAATAGAAACAAAGAGAACAATACAAAAAATTAATGAAACAAAGAGTTGGTTCTTTGAGAAAATCAACAAGACAGACAAGCCCTTATCCAAACTAACCAAGAGACACAGAGAGAGCATCCAAATCAACAAAATCAGAAATGAAAATGGGGACATAACAACAGACACTGAAGAAATCCAGAGAATCATCAGGTCATACTTCAAAAACCTCTACTCCACAAAACTGGAAAATCTAAAAAAAATGGATAACTTTCTGGATAGGTACCACATACCTAAATTAAATCAAGACCGGATAAACTATTTAAATAGTCCAATAATCCCTAAGGAAATACAAACAGTCATTAAAAGTCTCCCAACCAAAAAAAGCCCAGGACCAGATGGTTTCAGTGCAGAATTCTACCAGATCTTCAAAGAAGAGTTAATGCCAATACTCTTTAAATTGTTCCACACAATAGAAACAGAAGGAACATTACCAAACTCCTTCTATGAGGCTACAATTACCGATTCCTAAACCAAACAAGGATACAACAAAGAAAGAGAACTACAGACCAATCTCCCTCATGAACATTGATGCAAAAATACTCAATAAAATACTGGCAAACAGACTCCAAGAACACATCAAAACAATTATCCCCAATGATCAAGTAGGCTTCATTCCAGGGATGCAAGGGTGGTTCAACATACAAAAGTCCGTCAATGTAATACACCATATAAACAAACTCAAAGAAAAAAAACCACATGATCATCTCACTAGATGCAGAAAAGGCATTTGACAAAATCCAACACCCCTTCATGAAAAAGGTCTTGGAGCTATCAGGAATACAGGGAACATACCTAAACATAATAAAGGCAATTTACAGCAAGCCAACAGCCAACATCAAATTAAATGGAGAGAAAATCAAAGCAATTCCACTAAAATCAGGAATGAGGCAAGGCTGTTCACGCTCCCCATAATTATTCAATATAGTACTTGAAGTTCTAGCCAGAGCAATAAGACAACATAAGGAGGTTAAGGGGATACAAATTGGAAAGGAAGAATTCAAGCTTTCCCTATTTGCAGATGACATGATAGTATACTTGAGTGACGCCAAAGATTCCACCAAGGAACTGATACAGCTTATAAACACCTTCAGCAACATAGCAAGATACAAGATCAACTCAAAAAAATCAGTAGCCCTCCTATATACAATGGACAAAGAAGCTGAGAAGGAAATCAGAGATACATCACCCTTTACAATAGCCCCCTTATGCTGGAGAGGATGTGGAGCTAGGGGAACTCTCCTCCACTGCTGGTGGGAATGCAAGCTTGTACAACCACTTTGGAAATCAATATGGCGCTTTCTTAGAAAATTGGGAATCAATCTCCTCCAAGACCCAGCTATACCCAAGGAATGCTCAATCATACCACAAGGGCACATGCTCAGCTATTTTCATAGCTATTTTCATAGCAGCATTGTTTGTAATAGCCAGAACCTGGAAACAACCTAGATGTCCTTCAACTGAAAAATGGATAAATAAAATGTGGTACGTATACACAATGGAATACTACTCAACAGAGAAAAACAATGACATTGTGAGGTTTGTAGGCAAATGGATGGATCTTGAAAAAATCATCCTGAGTGAGGCAACCCAACTCAGAAAGACAAACATGGTATGTACTCACTCATAGGAGGATACTAGATGGAAAACAAAGATGACTAGACTTCTACTCACAATTCCAGGGAGGCTACCTAGAAAACAGGACCCCAAGAAAGACACAGGGATTGTCCAATGACATAGAAATGGATGAGATCTACATGAACAACATGGATGTGAGTGGGGGTAATGAAGGGCAAGGGTTGAGGAAAAGAGAGCTTAGGGGAGTGGGAGATCCCAGCTGGATCAAGAACAGAGAGGGAGAACAAGGAATAAAATACCATGACAAATGAAGAACACATGAGAATAGGAAGAAGCAAAGTGCTAGAGAGGCCCACAGAAATCCACAAAGATACCCACACAATAGACTACTGGCAATGGTCAAGAGAAAGCCCGAACTGACCTACTCTGGTGATAGGATGGTCAAACACCCTAATTGTCGTGCTAGAAACCCCATCCAATGACTGATGGAACCAGATGCAGTGATCCACAGCCAGGCCCCAGGTGGAGCTCCAGGAGTCCAATTTGTGAGAAAGAGGAGTGATTTTATGAGCGAGAGTTGTTGAGACCAAGGTTGGATAAAGCACAGGGACAAATAGCCAAACTAGTGGAAACACATGAACTGTGAACCAATAGCTGAGGACCCCCCAACTGGATCAGGCCCTCTGGATAAGTGAGACAGTTGATTAGCTTGATCTGTTTGAGAGGCATCCAGGCAGTGGGACCAGGTCCTGTACTCAGTGCAGGAGTTGGCTGTTTGTAACCTGGGGCTTATACAGGGACACTTGGCTCAGCCTAGGAGGAGGGGACTGGACCTGTCTGGACTGAATCTACCAAGTTGAACTCAATCCTCAGGGGAGTCTTTGCCCTGGAGGAGATGGGAATGGGGGGTGGGCTGGGGAGAAGGCAGGGGGGGGAGGAGGAGGGGGGAGAACAAGGGAATCCGTGGCTGATATGTAAAATTAAATTAAGTTATAAAATTTAAAAAATTTGATAAGGCAAAAAAAAATGTAATCTAATGATTTTTAGCAAGGCAGAAGAAATGAAGAAGAGCAAAGCCTGTCCCATGCTTGAGTGTGCCAGTGTCCCTTTAATAACCAACTTAAAGAAACTGATGAAGGCATTCTAGAGATTGATGCTTTGTGCATATGGTATATTTATGATTATGAGTGTGTATAAATACAGGCATGTGGGTCTGATACACATGTGTGTGTGTGTGTGTGTTTGTGTCTCTGTGTGTGTGTGTGTGTGTGTGTGTGTGTGTGTGTGTGCGTGCGTGTTGCAGGTGAAGATCATAGGTTGAAGTCAGATGTCCTACCCTCTATTTAATGAAGCATAATCTCTCACTGAACTCCATGTTTACCAAAGCAGCTAGTCTAGCTAGCAATCCTGAGCATATGTAATATAATATTTACTGTTAAATGCATTGTAACATAGGAGTATGACACATCAGTAGTTTCCCAGAACCAAAATCCAAACCAATATAAGAATTATACAATACATCTTTTAAGGGTCTTGCACTCAGGATCTGAAAATGCCACATAAACAGTGTTTTGAAAGGTAGTTACTATATGAAACAGGGATCAGGTCATTTTTAAAATCATCAGCTTCATTGTTTCATACTGTTTCTTGACACTGTGAAGAAAAAACTCAATCCTCTTTATACATAACTTGCAAAATATTAAGCAAGAGCCAAATCATTTCTGTGTGTGAAAAACCTTCACCCTCCTCAGCCACCCTTCTACCCAGAGGAACTTAAGAAATTTCTTTAGGTTAGAGGATATCTGTCATTTGACAAGGAATTTTCCTTCCTTCACCTAGGAAATACAGGTTTTATAAAATGGCCAAAGTTAATTAATCTCAATGGAAATAAAAGAAGGAAGTAGAAGTCAGCATTGTGCTGCCAAATTCTAAGAGGTTGGATTCCTTCCAGTGAATTATATTAATAGACACTCTATGTTGATGATTCCAGTCTTAAGCAGAGGAACACCACTTTCTGAGTTGAAGAAAGATGTAATTGGTGTCAATGAAGTCTTCAAGGCTCAGTGCATGGCCTAACTCACTCCAGGCTTGGAGGAGCAGAGAATGGTACTCAGGTACCTGTCCCAGGTGAATTGTTCTCAGTTGAGATGCAGGAAGGAGACTCTGCTTCCTAACAAAACAGCCCTGCCTACAAAACCACAGGCTCCTGCTTAGTGGTATCCCATGACTGTATCGTATTAATATATAGAAATTAAGAGGAACATTTACAAAGAATTCTAAGACCCGTGAAATAGCTCAGCAGATAAAGGCACTTGCTACTAAGTTGGATACAATGAATTCCATTTCGAGGACTCTGCGGTGGAAGAACAGAACTGACTAACTGAAGATGCCTCCAGACCTCCCCAAAAGAAGACAGAATAGGACAATATCCCAACAGTACAAATAGCATAACATTGTGTGATGGCCTTATAATCTTCCTGTGCCTCTTTCTAGCTCCCTGTTGGTTTTTGTTGACAAGACTTAGAGCTCCTTGGCTGGCACATGCCAGGGATCAGTCTGTCAAATAATGCGTGTCTCATGTGTGCAGTCTTCATTCCCTCTTGATATGAAGACACTAGTCTTATTGCACTGCCCTTACAACTCCAGCATGATTTCATCTTCATAAATCATGGCTGATTACTCTCCAATTGTCCTGTTTCCAAACAAGGTCACATTCCAAGGGACTTGGGGCTTAAAACCTCAACATATTTTTTTCAGGGATTACACATCAGTCCATAATGTATCTATTAAGTCAAGTTAAACTAGATTAAGCTGTAATTGTAAACCCAAAGATGCACGTGATTTGTAATGTCAAATGTTAGCATTCAGTTCACACTGACAACAGTATTCTGTTTTTAGTTACTTGGGATCAAAGTAGTTGCAACAGTGACATTTCAAAGATCGTGGTCATTGTGAGACAGGGAATAGGGAACATTCAAAAATCTCCCTGGTGGTCATTCAATATTCATATGACCGAGGGAACTAGACAATGTGTACTACATTTCATAAAAAGGAAACAGAATCATAAAACAGGATGATTTTACTTGCAAAGAACAGAAAACCAAGCTAACATAAGTTTAAACGTTGAAATGTTTTTAATATTTTGTTTTATTTAAATTTTCAGAAAAGATCTCATGTGCCCCAGGCTAACTTCAAGCACTCTATCAAGGTGAAGATGATCTTGGACTTTTAATGCCTCTGCTTCCACCTCCCAAGTTCACAAACCAGACTTACGAGGTTCTGTTGAAGTACAGGGGATCAAACCCAGGGCTTTTTGCATGCTTGGCAAGGACTGTACTGATTAAGCTACATCTTTGGCTCACAGTTCATTTTTGCTCCCATACTAAGTCATTCTGTAGCCAAAAATTTAAGATTTGCTGGGCAGTGGTGGCACATGCTTTAATCCCAGCACTCGGGAGGCAGAGGCAGGTGGATCTCTGTGAGTTTGAGGCCAGTGTGCGCTACAGAGTGAGTTCAAGGATAGGCTCCAAAGATACACAGAGAAACCCTGTCTTGAAAAACAAAAAGAAAAAAAGAATGATACAAAACAAAACAACAAAATTTGAAGGTTTAATCTTTTCTTTTATGAACCCAGGATTTAATTCTATCTACTATCTATCTATAATCTATTTATCTATCATCTACCTACCTATCTATCTGTCTGTCTGTCTATTAATCATCTGTCTATCTACCTATCATATATCTATCTATCTTTACTCATTCACCCACCCATCCTCTTTACCTCTTCCTAGATCTGCATCACAGGTCTAGATTTAATCAATCTCATCATGGATGATTAAGGTACCATCATTAACTCCTGCTCATTCTGACATAACCCTTGAAGTTGAGGACAAAGTCACCCCAACTAAACAACTGTTCTGATTATGAGCACAGAATGGGTAAATTAATAAATTTCTATAGAGGAAGAATGAACTTATTGCAATAGGAGCCTTGAAACTTCAGACATAAGCATAATCATATATCCAACAGGTGGAAATGTGTTTAAGAAGATTGTAGCTAGAGTTTTCCTGCCTTGCCCACAATCAGGACAAATCTCTGTCACCTGCCAGACCCACAGCTGCTCAGACCCAACCAAGTAAACACAGAGACTTATATTGCTTACAAGCTGTATGGCCGTGGCAGGCTTCTTGCTAACTGTTCTTATAGCTTAAATTAATCCATTTTCATAAATCTATACCTTGCCACGTGGCTCGTGGCTTACCAGCATCTTCACATGCTGCTTGTCATGGCAGCAGCTGGCAGTGACTCCCTCCGCCTTCCTGCTTTCTTTGTTCTCCTCTCTGTTAGTCCCGCCTATACTTCCTACCTGGCCACCTGCCAATCAGTGTTTTATTTATTGACCAATCAGAGCAACTTGACATACAGACCATCCCACAGCAGAAGATTTTTCTCAATTTGAAATTTTTAGACTAAGAAATAAGTAAAATTTATATGTAGGCTTTAGTTGACTTCTGTGCCTCTTCTAGTTTGTTGAGCAATGCTATATATAATTCACAGCAATAAATTCTTCTAGTTATGTGACATTTTATTAGGTGTATTATCATATACATATTCTGATAGTATTCATTTAAATATATGATGATTGAAGTTGGGAGAACAAAACTTCATTCCTTGAATTTACTACTACTACTACTACTACTATTGTCTACATGTGTGTCTGTGTACCACATGTTTGTCTGGTGCCCACAAAGGCCTCAATCCCCTGGAAATGAAGTTACAAATACTTGTGAATTATTTGCTGGGGATTAAACCTGAGTCCTCTGGAAGAACAGCAAGTGCTCTTAACTACAAAGTTATCACTCTAGCCCTTCACCTGTGTTTTAAATACAGGAATGAATAAATACTACAGATAGGAAATGAACCTGAGTTTCCTGATGCAAATCAGCCCATTTTTTACTATCCCCTTTGTCTCTTCCTCTTCTGGTTTTGACCAAGTTTATACCAATACAAGACCGATTGAATTGACAATGTAGTTAATCTTTAAGTGTCCCCTAAACCTAGTCACAATTAAAACTGCTCATTTCTGCTTAAAGAGAACTTCAAGGAAACAAATTCTATCAAGCACACTTTTTGAATGTCAAGATGAGATTAGATAACAAATAGAGGAAACAAAGTTTAAAATATGTTTAACTCCATAAGGTTTTAACTTGAAAAGTCTGTTATTTTAAAAGGTAAATATATATGGTAATCTGTGGTATGAATAGCCACTAAGCCACATAAAGAACTTCAGCAGTTTCTCAAAAATATCACAGTTAGCACAGTCACTCAAGGGTGACTGCACACATTTGATTGCTTAGAACTGCAAGAAAAGCAGCTGCTACTCCAAGGAGATTTCTACCATGCTGGGATCTCCGGGCATTTGGAAAACATTAAAAATAAAATGAATCCAACTTGAAATATTTGTAATTCATGAAAGGTTGATGAGCAGGACTCAGTGCTGGCATTGCCATTGATGATAAGTACTTGCTTGTGGGAATTGCTTCATTCTTGCTAGATAGCCAGGATGGTCATGTCATACAAAAAAGAGACAGCAAGTGTCCCTGCCTGACAGACACTGATAAAACAGTGACAAGAATAACAAGTGACTAAAGAGATCATTGTGCCCAAATCCCCTGTTCTGGATTGCAGAAAATGTTTTAAACATCAGTTGCAAGAATATCTGATGCAGCTCTCCACATACCTGGCGTTCTGACCTTATCATGCTCCTTAGTAAAAGGTACAGCAATATTGAAACAGAGAGAATACAGACTGTCCTCAAAGAGAAGATGTGCAACTCATAGAAGGATTAAAAGCAACAGGACAGAGTAAAACAGGACAATTTTGCCATAGCAAAATGACTGATTGTTGAAGCTAAAGAGGGTGAATAGAGTCTTAAAGAAAAATATTGCTGCAAAGGAAGCAAGAAATAGTATACAAGTGAAAATAAATCAAAGATCTATCCTGAACCACAAGGGTCCTTTTGGTAAGTCTTCTAGATAGTGGGTTTGATATTTAACACATAGTAAATATGGAATAAGTATGTGTTAAATGAATACAGGTGGGCTTTAAAGAAAATGAAAACTGAAGTGTTGTACAACACTCTTAGAATTTGCAAGTATTTTTTTTCATTTTTATTGGTTTGTGTTTAGTTTCCCTCACCATGCTATAAAGAAGAAAGGAGGGTGTGTTGCAGAGACAGACCCTGCTCCTGTGAAATCAGTAAGCAATAATGACTAGAGGCAGGGAAGAACTCTAATAGCCAACATGTACAAAGATAGTAGGCATGGGCCCTCCCAGCTCCCCAGATTGAGTCTGGAAGGAACACAGGTGCTGATGTCCTTCTTCTAAAGATGCAGGCGTGGCTCACAGTGGCTGCACAATGCTCATTCCATCATCTGTAGCTGTTCTCTACAGTCTGAGCACTAATGATGATGGCTTCCCACTCTATGGCTGTATCTGTTCTCTTTATACATGCTAGGAGGTTTTGAGTATCCAACTTTGGGCCCCAGCCATGCTCAGATATGACTCTTCCTCAGAGTGATACTTCATAAATACATTCTTTTTAGTTTTCCATTGCTCCCATTTTCTCAGTTTGAAAAAAAAAAATCTACTGTCTGTGGTGAGACTACTGTTTTTATCTTTTGAGGTTTTCTAAGTGCCCATGGGCTTCTTAAGGATTTAACTTCAGGGCATGAAACTTGTATTCTTCACGCTGGCCTCATCATTTTTTTTTCTCCATGTCATTAGCATATCAGTATTTAGACACCTTTAAAGGCATAGAGTAAACAAATGAAACAGAAATTGGGCATTGTTTATCATCTCCTGATTTTTCCATCTGAATCATATACCAGATACACTGTCCAATTTAATTGTCTTATATATCCCTGTGCTTTGGAAATCAAGCCTTCTTATATTCTGTTCTCACCTCCTCTGCCTGTTTTGACCCTCGACAAAACCAGTACTTCTTCATGACTCACATGCACCGTTTCTCCTTAGCAAAATCCTTTCCTGTTCATATGACCCAAAGTTGAGCCTCCCTTTCCTGGTACTCAAAACTCAACACTCATAAACTTTTTAAAAGTCTGTTCTTTTTTTTAACATTATCAAAATTGGCAAGCATAGGAGTTTATCTACTGAGTTTCTTTTTTTTTTGGTTTTTCGAGACAGGGTTTCTCTGTGTAGCTTTGTGCCTTTCCTGGAACTTACTTGGTAGCCCAGGCTGGCCTTGAACTCACAGAGATCCGCCTGGCTCTGCCTCCCGAGTGCTGGGATTAAAGGCGTGCGCCACCACCGCCCGGCAATTCTACTGAGTTTCTTAATCTATGTTTTTCTATAACCATCATTCCATTATGGTAAATAGTATGGTCTATGTTGACTTGGTTCAAGACTTTATAAGCCTAGGATAAATGGACATTTAAAAAGAGCGTACTGAAATGTACAACAGATTAACGTAATCAATATCCCACATTCGACTTTCTCTTCTACTGTAGAACTTCAGGATTTGACTTTCTTCTACAGATTATAAGTCTAGGTTGAAGACATTCTTCTAATATCCTTTGTATAAGATAACAAAAGATAATTTTCTCTTTCTTTATGTAGCTTAATTTAATTTAAAGCAGTCTTAGATTCTGTGGTTTTTCTCTGCCCATTTTATGTTGTCAGGAATGTTGAGAAAATATGTAAAAAAAAAAATCAAATAGTATGAAAGAACAACCACAAATTAAAAAGAAGCAATGACCAGTTGGAGGAATGGTGTCTTCCTTGAAGAACTCAACCATGACTTAGGCTCCTACTACACACAAGCACAATCTTATATTAGCTAAATCAATGTGGTAATATTCTGTTAAGTGTGATCCCAGGTCAAGCTCTGGTTTGATGAAAACCACTTCATAGATTTATGAAGCAAGGTCTTAATTTTATCACTGATTTTGTCACTGGACAAAATTATGTTAATAGCGTATTTTAATTTTTTTTGGTTTTGTATTAGTTTTTTACAGTTATCTTACAGATGCATATGTTTCCTTAAGGCATATTCAGATACGTTGTATTCTTATACATTTTCCTGTCCCAGCCACTGTTCCATCATCTTAGCCCTCTTGTTAGTCCCTTTTCTTTCTGCCTCCAGTACTCTCCATTATTAAAGTATTATTCAATATTACATCTATTCTATTGTCTCTTCTTCTTTGCTTGTTTTGCATCCTTAATTTATACATTTGAAATAAAGAATTCCTGAAAAGCCTGCAAATGAAATTTTCTATTTGAAGCTAAATCTTCAAATATTATTTTCTTCAGCAAATTATACTAAATACCACATTGCATGAATATAAAATATATAATCTGAAGCACAAATTTCAAAATGATCTCTGAGAAACCCGTGCTAAGCAAGCTGCATGAAGTCAGATGGGAGACTTCAGTCTCATTCTAGGCATCCATAGCCAGTAAATTGTCCTAAAAGATGCCTGCAAATTGCCCTCAACTTCTTGTCAGTGATGCCCAAGTAACTATGTCATCATAGCTGTGGGACAACTTGTCAGCAGGCTTCAGAACCATACTAAAACGTGGTTTAGGGTGAGCAGTTTAAGCCACAATGTACTGTCTTGACTGCTTGAAGGAAGAATTTCTGAGATCAGCTAGATGGACAGTTAAACCTGCATGGACAGTGGATCATTAAGGGCTCTAGATTCTAATGATACTATAAACATCTCCAGTTCCTAACAGTCTGTGCATATTCTAAACCCAAGCAATGATTATTGAAGCCTGCTGCTCTCTGGAGAACGGATACCTGGAGAGTCAATGCACCCATTGAATAGGTTGTGCTCATGTAGCTCTCTCCCTCTGGCTGTTAAACCCATACTGTTTCCCTCTAATAAGCTTAAGTGAAAGCATCACAGCTTTCACTGACTTTCACAAGTCTTACAGTAAAAATTTAAAAGTAATTCAGTCTGTTCATCTCCTGCTCTGTGGATACCTTAAGAAAATGTATTTCTATGAACTATGTCCCTAATTTCAATGTTGCTATTCTATTCCAGATTTTTTTACTCAGAAAGTCTTGGTGTTTACAGATTCCCTGATTTGGAAACCATGCTAGGAAATAAGATGTATTAAGCAATTGATAAAAGAAAGGACAAATTCTATTCTAATAACCTACCTCATGTATATGAATAGCATTTGTTAACATAATTTATATGTGTACCATGTCTGCACACTTAAGTAATTAAGGCACTTCCTTGAATAATCACAATTAATTCTATAATTATTCAAGCTCAATAAGAATCCTGTTAGGAAAACATGTTGAGTTTGATAAAGTTATTTAAGTACATTATACTTTATTTTTGTTAAATAAATTTTACGTGGGAAGAAAAGATAAATATAGTTAATGAATTTGAACTCAGTTGTACTGTTATAATCAGTCTCTCAAAGCTTAAAGGGAGATCGCAAAAGTGAAAGAGATAAGCAACAAATAACACATAGTGACATCTCAATTCACCTGGCAATCTTCTCAGAATAAGCTTTGTTATCCAGAAGAGACTGGCATGGGATTTCTGTAGTAAAGGAAACATCTACAGATGAGAACATAGTCCTAGTAAAACTATCCTTTATAGCTGAATGAGTAACGACCTGTCTACTCCAACAAAAAGAACAGAATGCATCTTCACCGAATTGATAAATTGATCCTATGAATACTAAATGAGGTGTGTGTGTGTGTGTGTGTGTGTGTGTGTGTGTGTGTGTAGGGGAGAGAGAGAGAGAGAGAGAGAGAGAGAGAGAGAGAGAGAGAGAGAGAGAGAGAGAAACTATATGGGGATAGAGGCCAGAGGAGGACTTCTGATGCCCTACTCTATCACTCTATCACTGTCTACCTTAGTCTCTTGAGACTAGATTTCATGCGAGAGCTAGAATAGTGGTCAGCAAGCCCCAGCCATTCTCCTGTCTTTGCACTGTCCCCAGCAGTGGATTACATGCACTTTCAGCCATACCTGTAATATGGTATAGATGCTGGCAATTTGAACTTGGTCTTCATGCTTGTCCAGCAAGTGCTCTTCCTGCTGCATCATTTCCTTGTCCCTAACAGGAATTCCTCAAACTGAGAGATACATGAAATGCCATAAGGTGTAAAACTCGTGTGTAAGAATATCTAAGGAGAATTTTAGAATGTTCTAAGCATTCCTATCTCTAATATGGAGATTAAAAAGTAAAAATAATAATAGAAATGACTGTAAAGATTCAGTGTAAATTAATCTACTTTATCTATTAAGGAAATAGAGAAATAAGTGGGGCATCAAAAAATTTAAGTATGGGGAGGAATAGATTAAAGTTTAGAAAAGTGCATTCACATGCTTCCTGTTTTGTACATCTTTTAATTTCTTTCTGGTTTTGTTGGGTTACAAAGAAACAGGTACCTTGAAAGTATCTTGAAACAAACATGAAAATAGCATTCCAATACTATGGAACATGAGGTAAAAAGAAAAACAAAACAAAACAAAACAAAAAACCCTGCTAATGGAAACACAGGATGAACTCAACCAAATCATTTGTCATTAATGTTCAGGAAATCAAAAGCAATAACAGATCAAACCCAAAAACAGAAGAAGTGAAAAAAATAATAAAATGGAAGTTAATAAGTTATATAAAATATCTACTTAAGAGATAGATTATCTGAGAAAAAGTGGCTTCAGTAAATAAAATACAAGATAAAGCAAAGATGTTAGGCACCATAGTTGGATCCCTGAAATTATTTTGAAAACCAAACACCAACCTTCTTGATAACATAGAAGAAGTGAAAAATGTTTGACACACTCACAATAACATATGCATACACCTTCAATGAATACACATATCAATGAATGATGAAGCAACAGAAACCACAAACCAAAACTTGGGCTAGAGATGGCCTGTACTTAAGAACGATTGCTTCTCTTACAAAGGACCTAAGGGCCTCTGAAACTAGCACAAGCACCTATAACTGCAATTCATGGAAGCTCAGTGCGCATACACGCACACACGTACACACATACACACATACACTCATACACACAAATAAATAAAAAGAAACCAAAAAAAACCTAACATTTAACTTGCATCTTCTTAAAACCCTTCTTATCAAAGAAATGCTCATAGCTTCACAGCTGAGATTCATCAAGAATTTTTGAAGAGAAAAAAAAAAAACACCAATCTATCTTAAATTGTTCCTAAAAAGGTGAATATGAAAAACTATTTTGTATACAATTTATGAAGTTGGCATTGCTGCAATAACAAAATTGGGCATGGTACCAAGAAATGTAAGCTACTGAACAATGTCATAAAAGTCTACAGCAAAAACATTAATAGAATTTCGAATCACATTAAAGACATTTTGTGTATGGCAGAGTGGGATTCATCTCAAGGATACAAAGGCAATGACTCATATGCAAACAAATACACATTATACATCACAGAAAACATGTAAAAAAGAAAATATGATCATTTGTTAGATGTATAAAACATTTAATAAAACAGCATTCTTGTAGGATACAAACACTGAAGATATTTGGTACTATAAAGCTCATATTTTATAAATCAACTACTATCATAAAAATGAATGGAGGGAGCTGAAAGCTTTCTAAGGTCTGGGACCCTAGGAGAATGCCAGTTTCACCCTAGACAGAGCAAATAGGCAAGAGCAATAAATGAGGAACAAGTGCCTGGAGAAGAAGCAAGTGTTTCAGTAGTTGTAGATGGCATGGACTTTCAGTCAGAGAACTCTGAAGACCTCATCAAGAAAATGGTTAGAATTAATAAAAAATTGATAAAATTTGTTGGGTACACTAATTAGTATCTTTTTGGTTAACCAATAATAGTCTGAAAAAAAAGAATCAAAAGAGATTCCAACCTCCAGTAGCTACAAAAAATAGTTTGGAATAAATTTTAACAGAAAAAGTGAAAGATCTTCTAAAGGAAAATAGAATAGCAAAATAGAAATAATAAACACAGAAATAAACAAAAAAAACTGTAGTGGGTAGCCATTCCAGCTTTGACCTGGAAGTTCCAACCCCCATTGAGGCTTTGGTGACTGTCATGCCTACAAGGCAGGGCTGAGAGAGGACGCTGAAGACCCGAGATCCAGATGTGCGGGCTCGCTTCATTCCTGGACCCTGGATGCTGGAGGTAGACCGAGCAGAGTTCTCCAGAGAACACTGCCAGACTGTACTACACCTTTCCAAGACCCTGTAAACTATCCCTTCACTTGTAAGTTACCCCACAAAATAAACCTCCCTTTTAACTATGTGGAGTGGCCATAATAATTTCAGCAATAAAAAACAACAAATATAAAGATATCCACATTCGTAGACAGCAGCAATCGATATTATTTTAAAAAATGATCTATGAATTCAGTTCAATATCTATTAAAATAGCAATGAAGTTCTCTATCTTAAACTATCTTAAAATGTGTATGGAAACACACACAAAAAAAACAACCAATGAAAGTCATCTTTTAAAAAATAGGTTTAATTTTATGTTTATGGTGTTTTTGCTACATGTATGCACTTGTACTATGTGCATATTTAGTCAACTGAGAGGACAGAAAGGGGCACATAATCCATGAAAGTAGAAATATAGATGATTTTGAGCTGCTGTGTGGGTGCTGAGAATCAAGCCTGGGTCCACTGAGAGAGTAGCTAGTGTTCTTAAGCCATTGTTCCAACCCAAAATTTATCATTAAAACAACACAAAAAAAAACTATGTTCAAACTTCAAAGCATTATATGACATTACTTCAGTGTGCATTGTTAATCTATAGACATAAAAACAGTACTATGTTGATATATAAATAGACACATGGACCAGAGGGACTAACTAGAGAGAGTAGACATGAACTAAGACATCTGCAGCCACCTAATTTTCATCAAAGGTGCTAAGAGCATGCACCAGAGAAATGACAGCCATTTCAATAAATAATAATGGATAAATTAGGTATCCACATTCAGAAAAACTAATCTAGATCCTTATATCTTATCAGTTACAAAAATTAAATCGTAATGAATTGAACATCAAAATAAAAGAAACTAAAGGAAGTGGTTGAAGGACACTGGAAAGGGTGATTTTTGTTGGTTTCTTTGTTTTGTTTTTTTTGAAACAGAGTTTCTCTGTGTAGCCCTGGCTGTCACAGAACTCACTCTATAGACTAGGTTGGCCTCAAACTCAGAGATCTGCCTGCCTCTGCCTCCAAAGTGCTGGGATTAAAGACTTGTGCCACCACCCCTGGCTGGGTGGTATTTTTTTAAGACCTCAAAAGGTCCAGGAGGAAAGGAACCAACAAAATGTGAAGAAAGCACATAGAATAGACAAATATTTTAAGTCTGTACATTGGACAAGAGCTAATAAAGATTTAAATAAGAAACTCCAAAACCTAGCAAAACATTTGGTGACTTGATTGAAAATGGGGAACAGGGGTTGGCATGATGGATCAGCTGGTAAGGGGTCCTATTGCCAAGACTGAGACTCAAGTTCTATCCCTGGAGCCAATATAGCAGAAGAGCTGTTCTTTTTAAATTTTCCTCTGATCTCTTTCTCTGTCTCTCTCTCTCTGTCTCTGTCTCTGTCTCTCTCTCTCTCTTACACAAACACACACACACAACATACACATATACACACATTAAATTTTTTATTTTAAATGAGGCATACACCAAAATGTAATTTTCTGTAGACATATCATTGACCAACAGTACATGAAAAAATGGTCAACATCACTAGGGTTGTTGAAATAATCATCAAGAACACAACCATTCCTCACACAAATCAAATAATAATTATTATTACCAAAAACTACAACAAAGAGAGAGAGAGTTCTAATGAGTATGTGGGGAAAGTAATGCTCATCCACTATCAGAAATTTAAATTACCACAATTTATAAGTTCTTCAGCAAATGTAACATGGACTTATTGTTTGATTCGGTAGTCCCATTCCTGGACAGACTTCCAAACAAACAACCAGTATGTAAATTCCTATCAGACCCTATACTTAGACTAACACTAATAGATTTAAAATAGGAACAAATTATGTTACCATCAACTGAGTCATGGGTACAAAAATGTGATACACATACAAAATGAAATATTTGAAAGAGATGGACCTATCAATCATGTTTATTCACTAATACAATCATGGAAAGACCAGTATCATTCAGTCTCACTAGTAGGTAGATTATACAAATTTTGTTCCCATAGATAACGATAGCAGAAATGCCATCATTAAAGATGAAAAAGAGAGATGTGAATTAGTGAATATTGCCACATCTATTTGTTGCTTGAGAGCTTCTCTCCAGGTCCCACCAAGCCCCGCAGTCCCACAACCCACATATAAAATAATCACTCAGATGCTTATATTACTTATAAACTGTATGGCTGTGGCAGGCTTCTTGCTAACTGTTCTTATATCTTAAATTAACCCATTTCTATAAATCTATACCTTGCCATGTGGCTCGTGGCTTACCGGCATCTTTACATGTTGCTTGTCCTCACGGTGGCTGGCAGTGTCTCCGCCTCCTTCTTCCTGTTCCCTCAATTTTCCTCTCTCCTTGTCCCGCCTATACTTCCTGCCCGGTCATTGGCCAATCAGTGTTTTATTTATATAGAGCGATATCCACAACATCTAATGTCTGGTAATAGTAAGTTTTTGCATAATACATTGACTCTATGATGGAACTGTGTAAAATATTAATATGTTGTGTAAAGTGCATCTGAATGCTCTTTAAGCTATAATCTTAAACTCTTTGTTCTTTAACAATAATTTTACAATTCTCACGCAGTCTTTTATTATAAAAAATACTTAGGCAGCGAGAGGGGCTTTGACCTGCCTCTACTGAATTTGCCAAGCTCTGCTGACTCCCCATGGGAGGCCTTACCATCTTGTAGGAGAGGATGAGGATGGGTTGGGGGAGAAGGCTGGAGGGGTAGGAGGAGGGAAGAGGGGGATCTGTGATTCATATGTAAAATGAATAAAAAAATGTCTAAAAAAAACTACTTAAGCATACATCGTTCTGTGTGTTTCCCAGTCTGCATATTGATCAGTGTGATCTTGACCTCTAACTTGCTATCTAGTTCTTCCAGCTGAAAAACATGATGACCAAAACTGTTTTTGCAAGTATTTATTTTTTAATTTATTGCAGAAAATAGATTAAGTGACTCCCTATATTCAGAAGAGATTATCCAAGCTGCCTTCTGGGTCTGCATGTTTTGTTCCTGACAGTTTATGCCAACAGGGACACAAAAGATCTTGAGAAACACTACAGTGTTCTCAGGAAATCAGACAAGGAAGGATAGATACTAATGAGGTGACTTACCTACCAGTTACTACTAGGAAAATAATCCTGCCTGGGGAACTATGGAAAGTGGTGTAAATACACACTTTAATATGATCTCAAACAAGGGACAACCAAATTAAGAATTTTATATATTATTTTAGTCTGTAATTGGTTGTTGTCTTTTTCCAGGAAACAATTTTTGAACTCTTCTGGCAAGCTGTGAGAGAAGAGGGTTGGGAGCTATAGAAGGCCTCAAAAGGAGTGACAGCTAGGCCTACTATGTTCTGCTGTGGTAAGGCCTCAGAACATATGGATAAGTCATAAGCAGTGCATGTAACACAGGCTAGTGCAAGTCAGAATGACTTTAAGAAACAGAGGCAAACAGATGCAACTATGTGCTTAGTTGAGCTCAAATATTGGTTGTAAGTGTGATGGGAAACCAGCCTGCAATGTCCTCATGAGTGATCATAACATTGTCTTTGTTTAGTGAAACCAAATTACTACTATTAATAATATCTAGCTGTTTGTACAGCCACTTTGGAAATCAATCTGGCGCTTTCTTAGAAAATTGGGAATCAATCTCCCCCAAGACCTAGCTATACCACTCTTGGGTATATACCCAAGGAATGCTCAATCATACCACAAGGGCACATACTCAGCTATGTTCATATCAGCATTGTTTGTAATAGCCAGAACCTGGAAACAACCTAGATGCCCTTCAACTGAAGAATGGATAAATAAAATGTGGTACATATATACAATGGAGTACTACTCAGCAGAGAAAAACAATGACATGATGAGGTTTGCAGACAAATTGATGGAACTAGAAAAAAAAAATCATCCTGAGTGAGGTAACCCAGACTCAGAAAGACAAACATGGTATGTACTCACTCATAGGAGGATACTAGATGTAAAACAAAGGATGACTAGACTGCTACTCACAACTCCAGGGAGGCTACCTAGAAAACAGGACCCCAAGAAAGACACAGGGATCACCCAATGACAGAGAAATGGATAAGATCTACATGAGAAAACCGGACATGAGGGCGGGTAATGAAGGGCAAGGGTCGAGGGAAAGAGAGCTTAGGGGAGCGGGAGATCCCAGCTAGATCAAGAACAGAGAGGGAGAACAAGGAAAAAGATACCATGATAAAGGAAGACCCCATGGGAGTAGGAAGAAGCAAAGTGCTAGAGAGGTCCCCAGAAATCCACAAAGATACCTCCACAATAGACTACTGGCAATGGTTGAGAGAAAGCGTGAACTGACCTACTCTGGTGATAGAATGGCCAAACACCCTAACTGTCGTGCTAGAAATTTCATCCAACGACTGATGGAAGCGGATGCAGAGATTTATGAACAGGCTCGAGGTGGAGCTCCAGGAATCCAATCGGTGAGAAAGAAGAGGGATTGTATGAGCAAGAATTGTTGAGACCAAGATTGGAAAAAGCACAGGGACAAATAGCCAAACTAGTGGAAACACATGAACTATGAACCAATAGCTGAGGAGCCCCCAACTGGATCAGGCCCTCTGGATAAGTGAGACAGTTGATTAGCTTGAACTGTTTGGGAGGCATTCAGGCAGTGGGACCGGGACCTGTCCTTAGTGCATGAGCTGGCTGTGTGGAACTTGGGGCCTATGCAGGGACACTTTGCTCAGCCTGGGAGGAGGGGACTGGACCTGCCTGGACTGAATCTACCAGGTTGAGCTGAATCCTAAGGGGAGTTCTTGCCAAGGAGGAGATGGGAATGGGGGGTGGGCTGGGAGGAGGGCAGGGGGGGTGTGGGAGGAGAGAGGACAGGGGAATCCATGACTGACATGTAAAATTACATCAAATTATAAAATTAAAAAAAATAATAATATCTAGCTGTGTCTGTCAGGGTTCTCTAGAGGAAGAAAAGAAATAGAATGAATATATCTATGTTAATATATACATAATATATAATGTGTATTAATACATAATATCTGTAATATATTAATATATATATATATATATTAGATTGGTTTTCATAATGCATGCTAGGTAGTCCAACAGTAGCTTTCTTCACACTGGAAAGGTTGAGAATTTGACAGCTGCTCAGTTCATAAAGCTAGAAGGCTCAGCAATCACAGTTTAGTGGCTGAGGGCTTGGAGGATTACTAAAGAGCAGCTGGTATTCAGTTCACTTTGGAAGAAGCTGGGTTATGATATAAGCAAAGGATGGCAGCAATAGAGCATATACAGAATGAATGTACTCACCACGGAAGGTGAGGACAGGCAGAAGAGATAACACCTATTCTTTTGAACCTCCTCCTGTGTTGATCACTTCCAGAAGTGCCATATACTCTAAGGAGGGGCTCCCCTTCAGTAAATCCATTCAGCAACTTCCTTTACAGACCTGTCCAGAGGTAAGTCTGTTGGCTGATTTCAGATCCATTCAAGTTGACAACCAATGTTAACCACAACATTAGTCTTCATTTATCCAGTTCCAATGAAACTTTATTCCCTCTGGTATTTTTTTTTCCATAAATACAATGACAATGTGATCATAATGTGATCAAGAGGTCCCTAGTTGGACCTGGCATGGAATTAATAATTCATTACCAAAAAGTTGAAGAACAATTAATTTATCTCAGTTGGTAAAACTATGTACATAAGTGTATAAACAAATACTGGAATAATCATCAAAATGATGGAATATTTATAGAATCTTCATAATTTATTTTCTGCCCTACATGGAAACCTTCTCTCACATGCACAAACCCACACAATACACATAATTAAAAGTAAAACAAATCTTTTATAAACTGTAATAAAATAGGAACAGTAGACTAGAGTTTTTGTAAGCATTAAAGAGTACCCACCCATCCATCCACCCACACCCTCATACCCACACACACACACACACACACACACACCACACACACACACACACACACACACACACACACACACACGCATGCATAGTGACTGTATACTCTGGAAGAATTCACAGGACACTCTTTTCATTATCTTTAAAGCAATGATAAACTGCATCAACATCCTCAAAAATACTTCTGGGCAGTGTTTTCTTTAGGGTAGAAATCACCCTTTCTGGCTACCACTCATTTAATAATTTGCAAGCAATGTTCTACCTGAGAATACCTGAGTCTAGAGGTGTTGTACTACTTTGACATGAACTCATCCTAACAGTGTGATATTCAATGAATATTAACCAGCTTTCCCTGTGAGGATGACTGGTTTTGATCAGCTGAGGTCAGTCTTGTGGATGCTGCATGTCTATGTGACTAGCCCTCAAATAAAGCCTTGGATGCCAAGATTTAAATAACTTCTTCCCCTGGATGGCATCGTTGTCTATGTGTTATCACATACTTTGGCTGGGTGAGGAAAGCAAATCCCCATGAAACTCCACTGAGGCAGGCATATGTAGAAGTTGACTCTTGGTTTCTCCTGGAAATTGTCTCTAAGTCTTTGTCCTTTGATAGTTTTGATCTCTGTCTTTCCTCTATAACAAATCCTAGTCACAACACAATAGCTTCTTGGTTCTTAGGGGTCCTTTCAGTGAATCTTCAATCCTGAGTTTGGTCTTTGAAGCATGAGCATAGTCTATTTAATTATTGCTTCCCCTACACAATAGGAAGTGATCCAGTACCAGCTCTCTAGGTACCTGACATGACACATAACTGGTTATGGATCACACCACCCACATGTCAAGCTAGCCTTCCCCACTAAGGCCTATATTCCAAGTTTTGATAGAGTTTGGGACAAGAGTATTGCTGAACCTTGGCTTCCAGCCTCATGGAATTTCATGCCTCGTGTTTAGGAGGAGACTCTACCTCAAAGGAGTAGCTGGTGTCCTAGTTAGTGTTAGCTTTATCAGTCAACATGACAAGCTTGAGTCACATGAGAAGGGAGTCTCAATTAAGGAACTTCACAGGTCATATTGGCCTGCAGTTATGGCTGTATGGAATTGATTTGTCTTGATTATTAATTGATGCAGGAGATCCCAGGCTACTTCCAGTGAGCCCATCCCTAGGCAGGTGTTCCTGCACTGTGATAGAAAGATAGCTAAGTGTGAGCCTGGGAGCAAGCCAGAGTGCAAGCCAGCAAGTAGTGTTCCTCCATGGTTTCTGCCTTTGAATTCATGCCCTGTGGTGGAGTATGACCTAGAGATTTGAGATGAAAGAAAGTATTCCCTTCCCTGGGTTGCTATTAGTCAACGTGTATCAGGATAACAGAAAGGAAACTGGGACAGGATATGAGTGATAATACAGGATACCTGACACCCTAGTCTGACTACCTCATGCAGATGCACCCACACAGCTATGTATATGCAGATACACCAATAAATAAATAAATAAATAAATAAATAAATAAATAAATAAATAAATAAATACACATCTTTAAAATGATGGTGTTATCTTATCATATGAAAATATATCAGTTACCCAGCCCAAGTCCACTCTTAAAATTCCCTGAATTATGTTTTTTCTGGTTGACTTTGCCAGCTGCTGCCCTCTAACTATTATGCCCCTTGTGCCAGTGAGTGTGGTCATTATTGTCCTTCACCTTTCGTGTTGACACATCTTTTAGTTTGTCCTACTAGGATCTGTGGTTTCACTCAGAAGTCATGATCCCCTTCCTCTGGTTCATTCTCGAAGAATCACAGTTTTGGAATCAGCTGCTCTTTTTTCCATAAGTATTATTTCCTTCAATTCCACCAAAAAACAAACAAAAAAAACCTAACCGCCAAAATGTTTCTGTTTTCATCTCTCAAAATAAATAACATGAAATGATTTTTGTTCATGGTGGGGTAAATTTTTTCACAAACATTGTTTTATCTGATTTCTCTTATTCACATATCTTACAGCAAATTGTCTCTGAATGACAAATGCCTAGAATTTTTATTGTTTTATCATCCTATAGGAAATTACTTTCCAATGCCATGTCCATAATTGATGTCTTCTTGTCTGTTTATATGCTTGGAGCCAATTTTGACAGAAAATCTGTAGACATATCTATGCTCTCATCTCATTGCTAAATCTATGAACAGATTGCTCAATTCCGTATAAAAAAAAATTTAATTTTAACTTTGTGCTATCTGGTTGTAACTTGTGTTCATAGCAGCACTGAACACCACACACCTAAAGTCTCTGCTAAATCAGTTCTGGAGGGAAAAATGCCAAAAGTATGTCAATTCTTCTCAAAATCTCTGCTTTTCTGTGTTGAATATCATTGTGAAAGCACTTTTCTAAGACACCTTTTCTAAGACAGCCTAATGTTTTACCATTCTATAATCAAGTAATTGGATTTGTGAAAAATACAAAATTTGAAGACAGTGTCTTTTAAGAAAGCCCCACTATGGCATTCACATTTGGTTAATCCACATACTAAATTTGAAGACAATTAAATGTGATAATAATTGGATAAAAAAAATCACGCCCGACCCCACCCACAATCAATCATCTTGCCTTTAGTTTTATTTGGCGTAGCTTCATACTGCTCTCAATATCCATTATTACAAGTTCTACAGAGCATATGTTGCGCTGAAAAGGAAGGAAATGGAAGTTGGAAGAAGGAACACATAGGGAGGCAAATTGGGTGGAGAGAGTAGAGATAAGCATGAATAGGAAGGAAATAAAGGAATAAAAAATAAAAAAGTGTAAATTTCCAAACTTATGTGTCCCTAGCTTCAATAAATTGTTCTCTCAAATCCCCAAATCCTACACCTCAAACACACACACACATACACACACACACACACACACACACACACACACACACGCACACACATCACATTCACACACAAACACAAACATGCACACACATACACTCAGAGCAAATTGACACACACACAAGCTTACACACACGCACACACACATACACAGCAACACACACAAACACAGACACACAGACATAGATATTCACACATACAAACACACACACACCTAGACTCATACACATATGAGCACACATACACACATACACAGAAACACAGAAACACTTATACATGGAAACACACCCCCAGTCTCAGATGAGTACTTTTCTGCTTACTCTAAACAGTGTATTGAATATATCAGGACTCCCAAGAGACCCAATGTCCTCATTAGATATAATGCAGAGGCTAGGGATGCATGCATAGGTGAGCATCTATATAAAGAGGCATCATTTACTACTCAAGGTTAAAGACTTCAAAAAGCATACTTGCTGGTACCTTGATTTTAGACTTCCAGACTTCAGAACCGTAAGAAAATCAACTTCTACGTTTGTGATCCACTTGATCTGAGATAACTTTAGAAAACTAAGACAAGAGTTTAGTTTCCTGATAATCAAATGCATTGGAATTATGTTGCTAACTAAGGAAATGATATATGACAGAGGTTTATAACAAGGAACATGTAGTTGGCTCACTATGCTTGCATCCAACTGTGCCATTGGACTGATTCTTTGAGAAAATGTATAAATCCCACTATCAGGAGCCAGGAAATCTGGTTCAGAGTAACTTTGTATATGGAGGTGATGACAGCAATTTCTCTGCTGGATGACAAGGAAATATAACCTTTATGATTTATTTTGTCTCCTTTTCATGTGTGTTTTGTGTGTATATATTTATGCACAGTTATGCAGATGTGAGTACATATGTATGGGACATGCCAGGAATTATTTTCTATGTTCTTCACCTTATTCATTGAGGCAGGGTCTCTTGATCATGCACAGAGCTCTCCAATGTAGTTGTCTTGTGATGCAGGTCATTCCAATGACCTGCTATCACCACTTGCCAATCACAGCAGCCCACTAAGCCCACCTGGCACTTTACATGCTTTTCTGGGGATTCAGACTCAAGTCCTTGTACTTACTTAACAAGCTATGAACTGCTGAGCCATCTCCATATCACATAAAACTTATTAACTTAATTTGCCATAATTCTTTTTTTTTTTTCTTTTTTTTTTTTTTTTTTTTTTAAATTTTTATTTTGCAATACAATTCAGTTCTACATATCAGCCACAGATTCCCTTGTTCTCCCCCCTCCCGCCCCCCTCACCTTCCCCCCAGCCCGCCCCCCATTCCAATCTCCTCCAGGGCAAAGCCTTCCCCACAGACTGAGATCAACCTGGTGGACTCAGTCCAGGTAGGTCCAGTCCCCTCCTCCCATGCTGAGCCAAGGGACCCTGCATAGGCCCCAGGTTTCAAACAGCCAACTCATGCAATGAGCACAGGACCCGGTCCCACTGCCTGGATGCCTCCCAAACAGATCAGGCCAATCAACTGTCTCACCCACTCAGAGGGCCTGATCCAGTTGGTGACCCCTCAGCCATTGGTTCATATTTCATGTGTTTCCGTTTGTTTGGCTATTTGTCTCTGTGCTTTATCCGACCTTGGTCTCAACAATTCTCTCTCATATAAACCCTCCTCATTCTCGCTAATTGGACTCCCAGAGATCCACCTGGGGCCTAGTCATGGATCTCTGCCTCCAGGTCCATCAGTAGTTGGATGAGGTTTCTAGCACGACAATTAGGGTGTTTGGCCATCCCATCACCAGAGTAGGTCAGTTCGGATTGTCGCTCGACCATTGCCAGCAGTCTGTTGTGGGGGTATCTTTGTGGATTTCTGTGGGCCTCTCTAGCACTTTGTTTCTTCCTATTCTCATGTGGTCTTCATTTACCATGGTCTCCTATTCCTTGTTCTCCCTCTCTGTTTTTGATCCAGCTGGGATCTCCCACTCACCCAAGCTCTCTTTCCCTCGACCCTCGCCCTTCACTACCCCCACTCCTGTCCAGGCTGTTCATGTAGATCTCATTCCATTTCTCTGTCGTTGGGCGATCCCTGTGTCTTTCTTGGGGTCCTGTTTTCCAGGTAGCCTGCCTGGTGATGTGAGTAGCAGTCCAGTCATCCTTGTTCCACATCTAGTATCCTGTTATGAGTGAGTACATACCATGTTTGTCTTTCTGAGTCTGGGATACCTCACTCAGGATGATTTTTTCTAGATCCATCCATTTGTCTGCAAACCTCATGATGTCATTGTTTTTCTCTGCTGAGTAGTATTCCATTGTGTATATGTACCACATTTTGTTTATCCATTCTTCAGTTGAAGGACATCTAGGTTGTTTCCATGTTCTGGCTATTACAAACAACGCTGATATGAACATAGCTGAACAAGTGCTCTTGTGGTGTGGTTGAGCATTCCTTGGGTATATGCCCAAGAGTGGTATAGCTGGATCTTGGGGGAGATGGATTCCCAATTTTCTAAGAAATCGCCATATTGATTTCCAAAGTGGTTGTACAAGCTTGCATTCCCACCAGCAGTGGAGGAGAGTTCCCCTAGCTCCACATCCTCTCCAGCATTAGGTGTCTTCAGTGTTTTTGATCTTAGCCATTCTGACAGGCGTAAGGTGGTATCTCAGAGTTGTTTTGATTTGCATTTCCCTGATGATTAGGGATGTTGAGCAATTCCTTAAATGTCTTTCAGCCATTTGAGTTTCCTCTGTTGAGAATTCTCTGTTTAGTTCTATAGCCCATTTCTTAATTGGACTGTTGGGCATTTTGATGTCTAATTTCTTGAGTTCCTTATATATTCTGGATATCAGTCCTCTGTCAGATGTGGGATTGGTGAAGATCTTTTCCCATTCTGTAGGCTGTCGCTTTGCTTTGTTGACCGTTTCCTTTGCCCTACAAAAGCTTCTCAGTTTCAAGAGGTCCCACTGATTGATTGTTTCTCTCAGTGTCTGTGCTACTGGTGTTCTATTTAGAAAGTGGTCTCCTATGCCAATGTGTTCAAGACTACTTCCTACTTTCTCTTCTAGCAGGTTCAGAGTAGCTGGATTTATGTTGAGGTCCTTGATCCACTTGGACTTAAGTTTTGTGCACGGTGATAGATATGGATCTATTTGCAGCCTTCTACATGTTGATATCCAGTTTTGCCAGCACCATTTGTTGAAGATGCTTTCTTTTTTCCATTGTGCACTTTTGGCTTCTTTGTCAAAAATTATTTGTTCATAGGTGTGCGGATTAATATCAGGGTCTTCAATTCGATTCCATTGGTCCACATGTCGGTTTTTATGCCAGTACCAAGCTGTTTTTATTACTGTAGCTCTATAGTACAGCTTGAAGTCAGGGATCGTGATGCCTCCAGAGGTTGTTTTATTGTACAGGATTCTTTTGGCTATCCTGGGTTTTTTGTTTTTCCATATGAAGTTGAGTATTATTCTTTCCAGGTCTGTGAAGAATTGTGTTGGTATTTTGATGGGGATTGCATTGAATCTGTAGATTGCTTTTGGTAAGATTGCCATTTTTACTATGTTAGTTCTGCCTATCCATGAGCATGGGAGATCTTTCCATTTTCTGACATCTTCTTCAATTTCTTTTTTCAGGGACTTAAAGTTCTTGTCATATAGGTCCTTCACTTGCTTGGTTAGTATTACCCCAAGGTATTTTATGTCATTTGTGGCTATAGTAAAGGGTGATGTATTTCTGATTTCCTTCTCCGCTTTTTTGTCCATTGTATATAGGAGGGCTACTGATTTTTTGGAGTTGATCTTGTATCCTGCTATGTTGCTGAAGGTGTTTATAAGCTGTATCAGTTCCTTGGTGGAATCTTTGGGGTTGCTCAAGTATACTATCATGTCATCTGCAAATAGGGAAAGCTTGACTTCTTCCTTTCCAATTTGTATCCCCTTAATCTCCTTATGTTGTCTTATTGCTCTGGCTAGAACTTCAAGTACTATATTGAATAAGTATGGGGAGAGCGGACAGCCTTGCCTCGTTCCTGATTTTAGTGGAATTGCTTTGAGTTTCTCTCCATTTAATTTGATGTTGGCTGTTGGCTTGCTGTAAATTGCCTTTATTATGTTTAGGTATGTTCCCTGTATTCCTGATCGCTCCAAGACCTTTATCATGAAGGGGTGTTGGATTTTGTCAAATGCCTTTTCAGCATCTAGTGAGATGATCATGTGGTTTTTTTCTTTGAGTTTGTTTATATGGTGTATCACATTGACAGACTTTCGTATGTTGAACCATCCTTGCATCCCTGGAATGAATCCTACTTGATCATGGTGGATAATTGTTTTGATGTGGTCTTGGAGTCTGTTTGCCAGTATTTTATTGAGTATTTTTGCATCAATGTTCATGAGGGAGATCGGTCTGTAGTTCTCTTTCTTTGTTGTATCCTTGTTTGGTTTGGGAATCAGGGTAATTGTAGCCTCATAGAAGGAGTTTGGTAATGTTCCTTCTGTTTCTATTGTATGGAACAATTTAGAGAGTATTGGTATTAACTCTTCTTTGAAGATCTGGTAGAATTCTGCACTGAAACCATCTGGTCCTGGGCTTTTTTTGGTTGGGAGACTTTTAATGACTGTTTCTATTTCGTTAGGGGTTATTGGACTATTTAAATAGTTTATCTGGTCTTGATTTAATTTAGGTATGTGGTACCTATCCAGAAAGTTATCCATTTCTTTTAGGTTTTCCAGTTTTGTGGAATAGAGGTTTTTGAAGTATGACCTGATGATTCTCTGGATTTCCTCAATGTCTGTTGTTATGTCCCCCTTTTCATTTCTGATTTTGTTGATTTGGATGCTCTCTCTCTGTCTTTTGGTTAGTTTGGATAAGGGCTTGTCTATCTTGTTGATTTTCTCAAAGAACCAACTCTTTGTTTCATTAATTTTTTGTATTGTTCTCTTTGTTTCTATTTTATTGATTTCAGCTCTCACTTTGATAATTTCCTGGCATCTATTTTTCCTGGGAGACTTTGCTTCTTCCTGTTCTAGAACTTTCAGGTGTGCTGTTAAGTCACTAGTGTGAGATTTCTCCAGCTTATTTATGTGGGCGTTTAGTGCTATGAATTTCCCTCTTAGTACTGCTTTCATAGTGTCCCATAGGTTTGGATATGTGGTGTCTTCATTTTCGTTGATCTCTAGGAAGTCTTTAATTTCTTTCTTTATTTCTTCCTTAACCCATTGGTGATTCAGGTGGGTATTGTTCAGTTTCCATGAGATTGTAGGTTTTCTGTAGTTTTTGTTGTTGTTGAAATCCAACTTTAGACCATGGTGGTCTGATAGAACACAGGAGGTTATTCTAATTGTTTTGTATCTGTTTAGATTTGCTTTGTGACCAAGTATGTGGTCAATTTTAGAGAAGGTTCCATGGGGTGCTGAGAAGAAGGTATATTCTTTTTTGTTAGGATGGAATGTTCTGTAGATGTCGATTAAGTCCATTTGAGTCATGACATCAATTAAGTCCTTTATTTCTCTGTTAAGTTTCGATTTGGGGGATCTGTCCAGTGGTGAAAGTGGGGTGTTGAGGTCTCCCACTATTAATGTGTGGGGTTTTATATGTGATTTAAGCTTTAATAATGTTTCTTTTACATATGTGGGTGCCCTTGTGTTTGGGGCATAAATGTTCAGAATTGAGACTTCATCTTGGTGGATCTTTCCTGTGATGAGTATGTAATGCCCTTCTTGATCTCTTTTGATTGATTTTAGTTTGAAGTCTATTTTGCTGGATATCAGGATGGCTACACCCGCTTGTTTCTTAAGACCGTTTGATTGGAAAGTCTTTTCCCAGCCTTTTATTTTTAGGTAGTGTCTATCTTTGAATTTGAGATGTGTTTCTTGTATGCAGCAGAAAGATGGGTCCTGCTTTCGTATCCATTCTGTAAGCCTATGTCTTTTTATAGGTGAATTACGTCCATTGATATTGAGGGATATTAATGTCCAGTGATTGTTCATTCCTGTTATTTTTTGGTGGTGATGTGTGTGTACTTTTCTTCGTTGGGGTCTACTGCTGTGGCTTTATCTATTGCCTGTGTTTTCGAGGTTGTATCTGACTTCCTTAGGTTGGAATTTTCCTTCTAGTGCTTTCTGTAGGGCTGGGTTTGTGGATAAATATTGTTTAAATCTGGCTTTGTCATGGAATGTCTTGTTCACTCCATCTATGACGATTGAAAGTTTTGCTGGGTATATTAGTCTAGGCTGACATCCATGGTCTCTTAATGTCTGCATTACATCTGTCCAGGACCTTCTGGCTTTCAAAGTCTCCATTGAGAAATCGGGTGTTATTCTGATAGGTTTGCCTTTATATGTCACTTGGCCTTTTTCCTTTGCTGCTCTTAATATTCTTTCTTTATTCTGTACGTTTAATTGTTTAATTATTATGTGGCGAGGGGACTTTTTCTGGGGGTCTAGTCTGTTTGGTGTTCTATAGGCTTCCTGTATCTTCATAGGCATTTCCTTCTTTAAGTTGGGAAAGTTTTCTTCTATGATCTTGTTGAATATATTTTCTGTGCCCTTGAGTTGGTATTCTTCTCCTTCTTCTACCCCTATTATTCGTAGGTTTGGTCTTTTCATGGTGTCCCAAATTTCTTGGACATTTTGGTTCATGACTTTGTTGACTTTAGTGTTTTCTTTGACTGATGAATCTATTTCTTCTATTGTATCTTCAACGCTAGAGATCCTCTCTTCCATCTCTTGCATTCTGTTGATTATACTTGCATCTGAAGTTCCCAATCGTTTTCTCAGATTTTCTATTTCCAGCATTCCCTCTGTTTGTGTCTTCTTCATTTTTTCTATTTCCTTTTTCAGGTCTTGGACTGTTTCCTTCATTTGTTTCATTGATTTTTCTTGATTTTCTTTCAGTATTTTATTGTTCTCTTCCAGGACTTTATTGATTTCTTCTAATTTGTTTGCCCTTTCCTCTAGTTGTTTACAGCGTTCTTCACATTTTTTTGTCTTTTCCTCTACACGAGCCTCTAGCTTCTTCATGATGACATTCATAAGGCTATTTTCTTCTGCTTCTTCCAATTTCTGATGTTCAGGTCTAGGTGTTGGAGGAGGGCTAGGGCCTGGTGATGGTGTATTACTATTCATTTTGTTGTATGTGTTTCTGCCTTGACGTCTGCCCATCTCCTTGTGGTTCGTTCCTGGCCTTATCCGCACACTTGGTTCAGAGCTGACAGATTCAGGAAGTCTCTCTCTCTTGTCCAGATGGGAGCTCTCTTGTCCAAATTGGAAGTCCGGGGCAGGATGGAAGCTCTTGTTCAGAAGGGAAGTCCGGGGGAGGATGGGTGCTCTCCTCTCTCTCTCTCTCTCTCTCTCTCTCTCTCTCTCTCTCTCCTCCAGATGGGAAATCCACGGCAAGATGGGAGCTGGGGGCCAGCCTCTAAGTCTCAAGAAGAGGCTTGGGGCTCAGGCGGATGGGCGTGGGGGCAGGGCGTGGAGACTGCAGGGTCTGCCAGGGGTCTTGGAGAAGGAGATCCTTCCCGGTGGGGCTAGAAGGGCACCTGCCCGGGGAGCAGAACCTGGGGCCAAGTTGGGCAGGTCTTCCCCGGAGTAATTTGCCATAATTCTTAACATGGTGAATAAATTCTCTCAAAACAAGGTTTCAATTTTCTGAATAGTGATCTTTATCCCTGAAACCACACAACAAATTATATCAACACCACAATTTCTCTCTCAGGCTTCTTACATCTGTCTGTCATGTTATTGTTTTGCAGTAAAGACTTGTTAGATGTTTTTATTTGAAATATATATTAATTTAATTAAGAACATTTTGTAAATCTAACAAGATAAGTGCTCTTTGTGTTAATGTCAATTAATTGTTTTATCTGCTACTTTCTCATAGCAATAAAAAATAATATTAAGCTTTCAGCAGTTTAAAATTAGCAGCAGTAGTTACAATGTCATTTTCCAGAGAAACAGAATAAAGCAACCAGTGACAGATCTGTAGTCTGAACCTGAGGTTAGCACTGAAAAACCATGGTTAGAATTGAAAATACCAGCTGCTTCCTTCTCAGCAATCAAATGAGAGAAAGCAAACACAGAGGAGGGTGGTGAAGCAAGTTGGGGGCATGGGAGTGACAGTCAAGCAAGCTGCAGAAAACAAATGGATGCAAGTGATGCAGGGCTTCAGGGAGATGAAGTTCATCCGTCCATCACAAAACCAGCCCCAATTACTATTTGTTCTTTTCAACCAGTGAAAAGATGGGAATTACTTCTCAATCTTCACATGGACACACAAGTCAGGAGATGTAAAGCCATCCAAATACAGAAACTACAGCAAACAGTTTATTGAAATTGCAACTGGAAAAATACTTGCAATAAATTGTGTCATTACTAAATTTACAAATATTCAAAGTTTTCAACCAATTCCTGTGAATACTGGATACTACTTGATTTTATGTTTTTAAAGACATGCTATGATTTACTTATTTTTCTGAAAACAGATCATTTTAATTATTTGAAGTATATAATTACTGAATTTATTATATGTCATGTCTTACATGAGCCCCCCCTCATCTCATGTTTCGTCAACTATTGTTGTGGTGATTAATTCTACATGGCATCTGGACAGCAAAATAAAGCAACAGAACACTTCCCAGCAACCTTTGCTCAAACCTGTGCATCTGACCCCAAGGGTGAGGCTGCATGGTTGAATATTACCAAGCATCAACACAGAGCTGGGCAAGAACAGTGTTTTGTTGTGCAATGGAATGACTGTTCAACTGGCTTCCTTGAGTTGATTCTTTTCCTTGTCAACTTCACCTAAAAGACAATTCTAAGTAGCTTCTTCGTAGATGGTCTAGAGAGTTCAATGTATTTAACAATTAATTCATACAAAGTGGCTCCCTTGCTAGCACATCCCCAAACCTAAGAATCTCCTTATCTCCATGCTCCTTCTTAAGAATGCACACAAGTCTAGCATTATGTTTTGCTTTGGATTAAAGTTAGAGTACAAGTATTGTTTTCATGCATAGTGATCTAAAACCAAACACTAATGCACACGTTCCCTACATTCAAGACAACTTGGCAAATTTTCTGTTCAGATACATTTGTGAAACACTAGTCAGACACATGTTCTCCTTAAAGTCTGAGAATATTACCCTGTTCCCATAAACATTCATCCCTTGGAATGCATCTGAAGTAGATGCAGAGGTGATGATAATAAAGAAAATCTGAGGTCATTGCTGTGTGTTATACTCTCTGCTGAGCTCATAAATATTGTTTGTTCCTCATATTTAACCCAGGGTTTGTTATTATTACCACTTTATCTTTGAAAACGAAATGTGGAGCTGGAACGATGTCTCAGAAGTTAAAGAGCACTTGCTGCTCTTACAGATGACTAGAATTCAGATCCCAGTACCTATGGTCAAGTGGCTTACACTTGGATTAACTCCAGTTTCAAGGGAACTGTGATCTTCCTCTCACCTCTAGGGGCACCATGCATGTATGCAGAGCATATACATACATACAGGCAAACATTCATACACATAAAAATAAAAATAAATAAATATAAAATTAAACTCAAAAGATCATAAACTGTCCTTGAAAGTGCTACATTAACAAATACTTCAGGGTTCAAGGGAGAAGCTAGCATCCAAGGTACAATGTGAATATCTGCATAAATGTAATACAGTCATGAGTCAATTAATGATGGATTAAACTATGAGAAATCATCACTAGAAAATTTTATCATGGTAAAAAAACATAGTAGTGTGTACCAAATACAAACTGTGATAGCATAGCCTACCATATGCCAAGGTTACAAAATAATTTAGTATTGCCTAGTGTCCTCAGAGTCCTGAAGAATACAACAGTACAAGATTAGTACAAAAGTAAATGAATACAAAAAAGTGGCAATTAAGTACAAGAAGTGTGAGGATAATGCCAAAGAACACAGAGAATTGTTTTTGGTAAAGTTTTTAAATAGGAAGAGTGAATTTTAAGATAATATCCACACATAGTAAAGTCAGGACATAGACTAGAGACAGTTTTCATACAAAGAATCATATGTCTGTGTATAAATGTATTTCAGTGTTTTCCCACAAACAGAAGTGTTTACAGCAATATCACCACACATGAGGGAATATGGAGGTCTCTGTGGCCACTGCAGCCAGCAGAATTATGATACAGGGGGGACAAGATGACAGGTTGGGTTAACACCATTGCATTATGTAGCATCTCCTGTTGACCAAGATGTCATCATTTGATTGCTTATTGTAATGTAAAATTGTAGAGCACTTAATTGTAGGCCGCATGGAAACTACAGGCACTACAGATTTAACCTGATAGCTTATTGATTTTTGTTCTGAGCCTAAAATATGTGCACTTTATCTATGTTATTTTTAATGACATTTTTTAATCTGGCCCCTCTGAAAAGGGTAGAAAAAAAGATGTAAATAGGCACTATCAGTTAATTTTTTGGAGAAAAGATCTAGCATGACACTGAGATGGGTTTTTAACAGTGAAGTGTCCTCACTGAATGTATTAATTCATCTCCTGCACATTTTCTTTGCTTGGACACTCTGGATCACCATTAATAGTTACTTTAAATATCAATCCTAAAATAACACACCATGTAACTCAGCCAGTGACAATGCACTACATAGCATACTACACTATTAATTTTTTGACTTATGCTTAATAAATATTTATATCTTAAATATGTATGCTTATATATTTAACAAAATATTCTATATTTAGTGTTTCATTCAACATCATTAATTACTCTCATGGTGTTCTTTGATCATCATTCATCAAGTTTCACAACTCTTCTTTTTCCCAAGTAGAAATTCTACAACCATAGAGTATTAATATTGAGGCCATGGCAGCTACTAGTGTGCAGCCCTGTCCTAGAACTCACTCTGTAGACCAGGCTGATATCAAACTCACAAAGATCCACTTGCTCTTCCCTCCCAAATTCTGGGATTAAAGGTGTTTTACACCACTGTCTTGACTAAATGTTTTTATGAGTAGATGTGTGCAATTCTCATTCTCCCATGTCTTAGCATTTGTTTACCAGGTCTATTCATATGAAGTCATGTAACAAAACTTCACTTTTTTGTATATATGAATAAAATCCCAATATTGACATATATTTTCTTTTTCCATTTAGCTGTTGTTGAAACCTAGGGTTTTTTTCCCCACCATTTATCTATATGAAAAACATTGGCAAGAACATTGGCATCCAAGTATCTATTCCAATTACTGTTTTTTGTTTTGTTTTTTTGTTTCTTTTTGGATTCTGTTTACTTGGAATCATTCTAACAGTTGTGAAATGGAATGTCATTGCACTTTCCATCTTTACTATTACACTTTTATTGAGCAGTGAAATATAGGCTGATTTTCCTTATGTAATTCTAGTAGTCTTAATTGTGTCTTTATTTTAATGTGAAACCTTTATGTATTATATTTGCACCTATTCTAACACTCTTTTGTTTTGAATTAATAATTCCCAAAACATTTCTGAGAACTCAGAAGTATGGCAGTGTCTTTGTCTTGCTCTCATCCATTAGGAATGGATTATCTTGCCAAAGAAATCTTCATTTAAAATGAATCTCACACTGACTTTTAAAGACAGTACTTCAATGCCTTTTAGAGCTCAGTTTTGCTTATGAGAAATATGATTTGCATTCATTTATAAGTAATAAGACTTTAGATTTCTCCAAAAGTTTTTTTATTAAAGAAAAATAGAAAAAAAAACTTTGTTTTTAACTTGAAACTTTCAAATAGCCTTATTCCTAGCATACACTTTTGAGAGTGTATTTTTAAAGCATGTGCCTGTTTAACAAACTGTGTATTTTTCAATATAATGGTATGTGTTTTACCTTAAGTCTGGGAAATTACTTTTTACATTCTTGAAAACGCAAAAAGAGGTTTGAACCTCCATTTGTAAGTTTAAGGAAGAACTGCAGAGAAAAAACCTAAAAAGAATTCAAAATAAAAGGCTCGGGATGGCTATTAATGACTGTATCTGCATATGTAAAAGTTAATAATAAAACTTGCAATTCAACAGTCATTGACAGAATTAACCTGGATGGTAATTCCTGTGTGGGTTGAGCATTGGATCTGGAATATGGTGACAAAGAGAAGTTCCAGGAATAGCCCTCTGCCTAAATGTTTTCTTAGCCATTGTGCAAACACATTGGAAGACAAGAGTGAATTATTGGAAGTATCCCATAGAGGTGTCAGTACATCTTTAAATCAGAGAAATGAGAAAAATAAAACATAATATGAGAAATGGAGGGCAAAGGGAAGTCCTACACTGAGAAATGGAGGAAGTTCTATCAGCCCTAAAACAGACAATCCCATCACTGCTAAATGAAGAACCGTGTTGGCCTGCTCTGCTAACTGAGGCCATATCTACTTTAATGTCTTGTGTGTCAAATTCCATGGTCACACAAAGCCTATAAATCTAGATAAAATGTACAGAAAGTAGATATACGAAAGAGGCTGGTTTTAGAGATTCCATACAGACACACAGGATATCAAAAGAAAATGCTGTTTGCCTTTTATTATCAGTTAAGAAGTCACAAAAGACCAGGGATTCCCATAGCTAAGCTCATATAATTTCTAACAACTATCATGCTTATTTTGATTTTCCTATTTATATTACATACATATGTTTTATGTACATATGTATATATGTATATATGTATGTGTATGTGTATGGTATGCGTATATATGTATGTATGCTAAAAATTCTTCAGCAATACCTCTCCAAAACCACTTCTCAGCATCTTTCTTTCTATTCTCTTCTTGACAATAAAATGAGTGATGGTTAGAAAATATTCCCCTGGCAAAAATTCTACAAAAAATGACATTCAGTATGGATAATATCAGGAAATTCAGTTGTCATTTACAGGATTCAACAAGCTCTAAGCCTTTGTCTCGTGAGATGAAAGATACTAGATTATATGCTGGGTTCCTTCAAATTTAGCAGTTTGCTGGAGTGTGCCTGCAGATGAGAGCCGTAGCAGTCACCCGATTGCTGGTCCATGTTTACATCTTTATTTTTTAAGTTCTTTGTTCTCTCTTTACAGCTGCTGTGTGTCAACTCAAACAACCTCTCTAACTGCTGGACAGCTGGAATGCACTGTTATGTTTCACTATTTTAGCCAGGTTGAGAGTAACAACTGAGGCCTACATCAAGATGAAAAGTGACGACTGAGAATGCTTTCTCCATGTTCAGGAGCAAACATGAAATCCATGCCTAGAGGCACCACTATCATTTAGATACTGGCAGAACTCAGATTCTCCTGCATCTTCAGATACTTAAAAACATTTGATCATTTGGTTTAGTGTTTTTGTTTTGCTTCGTTTGTTTGGATGGTTTGTTGGTTTTGGTTTTTGTTGTTGTTGTTGTTGTTGTTTTGGTTGCTGATATGACATTTAAACTCTGTGTGCATGTAGTGCACACATGTGCACATACATGCCATCACATGCATGTGGTAGTCTGAAGACAACCTGTGGGGATCAGTTCTCTAGCTCTATCAACTGAGTCCTAGGACTCATATACAGGGAGTAAGCCTTAGTGGCATGTATCCTTACCCACTAAACCAGCTCAATGGACTCTTGTTTGATATTTCTAATTGTTTTGGAAGAAGGCTGATCTGACATGCAGCATCATTACTGCAGATGTATTTCTATTGCAATTACATTGTGAAATCTTCATTAGACTTGTGCATGGAAGGGAAGTTATAACAAATACATACAAATGATCACTTATAAGTTTTTGGAGATAGGAATAAAGACACAAAATATGACTTCCTCTGCAACCTTATCCAAATAAACCAATAATAAAAATGATGTGGCTGACATATGTCCTAAGAGCTGTCACATCACAGCCAGCATCTAGCATGCAGAGAACATGACTTTCAACATCTGTTCTGTCTTATCAGAGTGCTTCAGAGAAGGAATGAGGACCAAAAGGTATTGCCTAATCACAGTCCTATTAAGCACTGAGGAGTGAGTTATACGAAGCACTTTGATAAAAAAAAAAAAAAAAGATTTTCATTTCTGAAGGGAAAGTAATTAAATCTATATAAAGAAATAAGATACTATTTATCGTATCCATAGAACAGTGTTTCTTTCCTCTCAGGTAGTGCTGCTCCATTATAAAAGGTTATTTCTAAAAGGTCAGATGAATGATGCCTGGTGTTCACTGCTTAAAAGTGTTCGATGCAATGAGCAGGAAAGTCTCTGGGGGTAGATGTTAGGTTAGAAATCAAAGCTTCTAGGAATAAATGACTGAGAATCTTGATGTGGCATGAGTGTGACCAAGTCAAGAGCCATTTTAATGGGTCTTCGATTATATTTTCCCACAGCTTGTTTTCCTTTTGATACCTGATTTAAATGCATGTTTTGTTTACTTGTAGAAAATTCACATCCGTTATTAACAAACCAAAGATTTCTGAGCCCGAGTTCCTAGTGTTGTTTCTGACTGGTTTGTCATTCATTCACTGGATTAAGTCTTTCAATCCCAAACGTAATCCTGTGATGTTTAGGACACAGTCTTCTTCCCAGTTACCACTTTATATGTTCATTTAAACTAAAGTTAGATATGGACAGATTTTGTTTAAGGAAAGTTTATACATCAATACTTTTAAAACTCTAACAGTCACCATTAAACACCAGAGTATATCGAAAACCCTAATACTAAGCCGGACTGTGCTCACACTACAGATCTTCAACATGACTTGTAATAGAAGCCTGTATCATTGTCCTTATGGTAAATCAAAGTTTAAGATACTTACTGTTATGAAATCAGAAACATTAGTGGATTATTAATCAATTTATTTTCTTTGACTATAATTACAATTTTTAGATATTTCTGAAGTATATGGTAGACAAACATAGCATGGGGGAGAGGAGATGAACTTTAGTTTGCTGAATGTCTTAGGGTTTCTTTGAGGCAACATCACAACCAAAGAGTAAGATAAGAAGGAAAGAGTTTATTTGGTTTACACTTCCACATTGCTGTTCATCATCAGTTAGGACAGGAACTAAGGCAGGGCAGAAACCTGGAGACAGGAGATGAAGGAAAGGCCATGGAGGTGTGTTGCTTACTGGCTTGCTCCTGGTGGCTTGCCCAGCCTGCTTTCTTATAGAACCCAGGACCACCAGTCCACAATGGGCTAGGCCTTCCTTCATCAGTCACTAATTAAGAAAATGCTCTACAGGCTGGCCCACAACCTAATGTTAAGGAGGCATAGGTGAGCTTAGGCTGTAGGTACTCATACTTCTCTATATCAGTTTACTTTTCTTCTTCATATAACACTTTACAGAAATAGCCTGGAAGAGGAGATTTATTTGTGCTCATCATTTCAGAGGGCTTCATCTGTGCTTACCCTAACTAACACTATACCTAAGTCTTCTCTACCACCCAATGGTATAATCAAATAATGAATTAATCCACTGATTAAATCAGAGCTCTCAGGATCCACACAAGTCCTAAAAGACTCAAGGAAGCAGCCAGAGTACCAGAAAAAGAGGTTGTGGGGAAACAATTAATATCCATAATGATATCTGATATGTGAAGTATCCATCTAGACTGGATGACATTTTCTCACTCACTCTGTTCCTCTGCACACTGGGCAAATGTTTTGGACATAGAAATTACAGGAGTCAGTTGATGTTATTAAAGTCAAACTGAAAATATTCATCCTGAAACTTTGGAATGAGCAGCTGTAAAATACGGAGTGGCCCAATAAGCTATGGGTCTTCATGATGCATACATTTCTTGGCGGTGACAAGTTCTAAACCATATGCTAGCTAACAGGCAATGAGAAGAGAATTCAAAGTGATTTTATCAATTGGCTGCATTGTTCACATAGATGTTGAAGTCAATGAAGATGAAGGATCAATGAAGCATCACCAAATGGAAAAAAATGCCAAAAGAGAAAATGAATAAAAAGGGAGAAATAAAGGGGCAAAATCACTTCAAGGTTGTGAGAAGACTGCTTGGGGTCTCACATAAAATACCCTTATTATTCTAGGCATTGCATGCAATCTCCTCTACTCATATTTTATCTATTGTTTTTCCTGGACATCTGTTATGTCTTCTCATACAGTTATCACAGAGCCTTCTCCTCCATATTTTAATATCTTGTTCATTTTATAATCTTTCTCATAAATATTTTACAATTTTAAAATAATATTTTATTAATTCTTTGAGAATTTAATACACTGTATTTGTTTACAATTCCTGCTCTGTCTACTGCTCTCATATCCATCCTCTCCACCTTCACACTCCTACCCACCCAACATTGAGTTTTTTTCTTCTTCATCAAATTCAGTTTGTGCTGCCTTGCTGCTATTGAGAGTGTGGACCTGCCCAGGAGTGTGGTCAATAGGCCAAAGGTCACCCAATTAATGAAAGTTGATTCGCTCCCTGTCAGGAACTATGAAATGTCAATAGCCCCTCAGCTAGCAGAGGGACTTCTTGTCAACCTTCCCTCCTCCATGCTGAAATGTGTCTGAGTTGAACTTGTGCAGCTCTCATGCATGCAGTCACAGCCACTGAGAACTCATGTGTGCATCCACTCTGTTGTATTTGAAAACTCTGTTTCCTTGAAGTTATTCACCACCTCCAGGTCCATGAAGTCTGAGCTGAGCACTCCATACTTACAATCGTTTTACCCCGGTTTAAGGTTCATTGATTTCCTCTGATATTTTGTATATGGAATGTCACTGGAAATGCTCAAGTGCTATAAACTCTTTGTTGTTAGTCTTTAGGAGGTGGGGGGCCATAAAGTGGACATAATGTGAGGAAACTAAGCCGCTGAACTTTCCCTTGAAGGACCACACCCCTACTCACTCTCTCCTTCCAGATACTATGAAGTGGGCAGTGTTACTCCACACAATATCCCAGCCGTGATGATCTGCCTCAGCCAACGCCCAAAGCAAAGGGTTGGTGACCACAGACCTACTTCTCTGTTCTCATGATCCAAACGGCAAGGAAGATTCCTCTTCCCAATGTTATTACTTCTGGCATTGCACTATTATGACATAAATAAAGCTCACTCCCCAAATATAAGTGATACTAACTTAAAATCAAAATGATTTAGAAGGTTTAATATTTCACTTTTGTGTATATTCATGAGACTTTTAAGTTATGTTTCTGCCAACATATGGTGCTTTTAAACAGATGAGCCCATAAATGTTAAAATTATAAGCTATCAAACAAATTGTACAAAATTTTCTAAATAAATCTCTAAGATCTTAAAATAACAAAGGTTTTATATTATTTATAAGTTGGCATCGTTCACACTTCTGAAGGTATTAAAGTATTAACTATATCAAGACTTTTAGGACACTGTTTAAAACTTTCCAGGCTATAAATTGTTACAATTATTTGCTTATTAGTGTGTTTCACACAATAAATTATAAACACTGTGAAGCTGGATACTGAATCATAATTATGATTATCTTCTTTGTTGCCCAGATCCTCATGAGACCAAGCCTATAAGTCTAGTTAAGTATTTTATTGATAAATAAAAAATAAATGTAGGCAAAAAACATACATTTAATATAGATAGATAATTAATATATAGGTAATTGATAACTGAGGGATGATAGATATGAGATAGATGATAGATAGATAGATAGATGATAGATAGATAGATAGATAGATAGATAGATAGATAGATAGATAGATAGATAGATAGATGATAGATAGAGATATGTATTGGATTGCTCTTGGTTTATTTGAACAAAGATAAACCTGACTTGTAAAATAAATGCCTTCAACCAGAAGTATTCATAGGTCAATCCACAAAGACAAAGAATAAAAAAGAAGTCTGAAATTCAGTGTTCTTGTGGAATAATTTTCTTTTTTTCCCCATAACTTTGTGCTTTATTACAGAAGTAGGTTATACTGTTGGAAATGCTCAATAATGACCACATACATATTTTAAAACATGAAAAATGTTAGCTTCAGTTTGGATTCTTTTTTTATTAAGAAATTTTTTATTCATTTTACATTCCGATCACAAATCACCCTTTTCCCTCCTCCTACTGCTCCAGCTTCCCCCGCAACCACCTACAAGAAGGTAAGTCCTCCAATGGGGATTCAGCAGAGCCTGATACATTCAGTAGAGGCAGGTCCAAGACCCCCCCTTCCTCAAGACTGTGAGAGGTGTCCCATCATAGCAGTGGGCTCCAACAAGCCTGCTCATGCACCAGGGATGGATGCTGATCCTATTGTCAGGGTCCCCTTATGCAGATCAAGCTACACAACTGTCTTGCTTAGGCAGAGGGCCTAGTCCAGTCCCATCCAGGCTCCACATATGTTGGTCTCAATTTCATGAGTTCCCACTAGTTTGGTTTGGTTGTCTCTGTAGGTTTCCCCATCATGATCTTGATGTCCCTTGCTCATAGAATCCCTCTTCTCTCTCTTTGACTGGACTCCTGGAGCTTGGCCTGATGTTAGGCTGTGGATCTCTGCATTTGTTTCCATCAGTTACTGGAGAAAGACTCTATGATGACAGAGTATTCACCAACCGGATTACTGGTGTAGGCCAGTTCAGGCACCCTCTCCACTATTGGTAGTAGTCTAAGCTGGGGTCATCCTAGTGGATTCCTGGGAACTTCCCTAGCACCTGGTTTCTCCCTATCCCCATGATGTCTTCCACTCTCATGGTATCTCTTTCATTGCTCTCCCACACCATCCTTGTTCCAGCTAGACCACCCTGTTCCCTTTTGTTCATATCCTCCATCCCCTACCATCCATTGTCCAACCCACATGCCCAGTTTACTCAAGGAGATCTATCTATTTCCTCTTCCCAGGGCAATCCATGATTCCTTCTTTGGGTCCTCCTTGTTAGCTAGCTTCTCTGAAGCTGTGGGTTGTAGTCTGATTATACTTTGCTTTACATCTGGTTTCCACTTATGAGTGAGTACATACCATGTTTGTCCTTCTGAGTCTGAGTTACCTCACTCAGGGTGATATTTTCTAGTTCCATCCATTTGCCTGCAAATTTCATGATGTCATTGTTTTTTCAGTCTGGAGTAGTACTCCATCGTGTATATGTACCACATTTTTTTTTAATCCGTTCTTCAGTTGAGGGGCATCAAGATTGTTTCCAGGTTCTGGCTATTATGAGTAATACTGCTATTAATATAGTTCCGCATGTGTCCTTGTGGTGTGATTGAGCATTCCTTGGGTATAGGCTGAAGAGTGGTATAGCTGGGTCTTGAAGAAGATTGATTCCCAATTTTCTGAGAAACATCCATACTGATTTCCAAAGCAGTTGTACAAGTTTGCACTCCCACAGACAGTGGAGGAATATTCATCATCTCCAACATAAGCTATCATCAATGTTTTTCACAGGTGTAAGATGGTATCTCAGAGTTCTTTTGATTTCCATTTCCCTAATGACTAAGGATGGTGAGCAATTCTTTAAATGACTTTCGGCCATTTGAGACTCTTCTGTTGAGAATTCTCTGTTTAGCTCTGTAGCCCATTTTTTAATTGGATTGTTTGCTATTTTGATGTCTAGTTTCTTAAATTCTTTATATATTTTGGAGATCAGCCCTCTGTCAGATGTGGGGTTGGTGAAGATCTTTTCCCATTCTATAGGCTGTCCTTTTTGTCTTATTTACTGTGTCCTTTGCCTTACAGAAGCTTCTCAGTTTCAGGAGGTCCTATTTATAAATTGTTGCTCTCAGTATCTATGCGACTGGTGTTCTATACAGGAAGTAGTCTCCTGTGCCAATGCATTCAAGACTACTTTATACATTCTCTTCTATCAGGTTCAGTGTAACTGGTTTTATATTGAGGTCTTTGATCCCCTTGGACTTGAGTTTTGTGTATGGTGATAGATAAGGATCTATTTGCAGTCTTCTACATGTTGGCATCCAGTTATGCCAGCACTATTTGTTGAAGATGCTTTCTTTTTTCCATTGTACAGTTTTGACTTCTTTGTCAAAAATTAGATGTTCATAGGTGTGTGGGTTAATGTCAGGGTCTTCAATTTGATTCCATTCATCCACATGTCAGTTTTTATGCCAGTACCAAACTGTTTTTATTAGTATAGCTCTATACTAGAACTTGAAGTCAGGGATGGTGATGCCTCCAGAGGTGGCTTTATTATACAGGATTGTTTTAGCTATCCTGAGGTGTTTTTTTTTTTTTTCCCATGTGAAGTTGAGTATTTTTTTTTTTGAGGTCTGTGAAGAATTGTATTGGGATTTTGATGGAGATTGCATTGAATCTGTAGATTGCTTTTGGTAAAATTGTCATTTTTACTATGGTAATCCTATCTATCCATGAGCATGGGAGATCTTTCCATTTTCTGATATCTTCTTCAATTTCTTCCTTCAGAGACTTGAAGTTCTTGTCATGTAGGTCTTTCACTTGCTTAGAGTTACTCCAAGGTATTTTATATTATTTGTGGTTATTATAAAAGGTGATGATTCTCTAATTTCTTTCTCAGTTCATTTATCATTTGTATATAGGAGAGCTACTGATTTTCTTGAGTTAATCTTCTATCCTGTCACATTACTGAAGGTGTTTATCAGCTATAGGAGTTCCCTGGTGGAATTTTGGGGGCCACTTATGTATACTATCATATTGTCTGCAAATAGTGAAAGTTTGACTTTTTCCTTTCCAATTTGAATCCCCTTGATCTCCTTTGTTGTCTTATTGCTCTAGCTAAGACTTCAAGTACTATATTGAATAGATATGGAGAGAGTGGACAGCCTTGTCTTGTTCCTGACTTTAATGGAATCACTTTGAGTTTCTCTCCATTTAATTTGATGTTGGCTGTCAGGCTTGCTGTAAATTGCCTTCATTATGTTTAGATATGTCCCTTGTATTCCTGCTCTCTCCAAAACCTTTATCATGAAAGGGTGTTGGATTTTGTCGAAGGCTTTTTCAGCATCTAATGAGATGTTCCATTTTTTTTTCCAGTTTCTTTATATGGTGTATTACACTGATAGACTTTCATATGTTGAACCATCCCTGTATCTCTGAGATGAAGCCTACTTGATCTTGATCATGGTGGATGATTTTTTTTGATGTGTTCTTGGATTCATTTTGCCAGTATTTTATTGAGTATTTTTGCATCAATGTTCATGAGGGAGATTGGTCTATAATTCTTTCTTTGTTGCATCTTTGTGTGGTTTGAATATCAGGGTAACTGTAGTCTCAAAGAGTTTGACAATGTTCCTTCTGTTTCTGTTGTGTGAAACAATTTGAAGAGTATTGGTATTAGCTCTTTGAAATTCTGGTAGAATTCTGCACTAAAACCATCTGGCTCTGGGCTTTTTTTTTTTTTCCGGTTGGGAGACTTTTAATGACTGTTTCTATTTCCTTAGGAGTTATAGGTCTATTCAAGTTGTTTATCTGTTTTTGCTTTAATTTTGGTATGTGGTACATATCCAGAAAGTTGTCCATTCCTTTTAGATTTTCCAATTTTGTGGAGTACAGGTTTTTGAAGTATGATCTGATGATTCTCTGGATTTCCTCATTGTCTGTTGTTATGTCTCCCTTTTCATTTCTGATTTTGTTAATTTGGATGTTCTCTCTCTGCCTTTTGGATTACTTTAGATAAGGGCTTGTCTGTCTTGTTTATTTTCTCAAAGAACCAGCTATTTGTTTCATTAGTTCTTTGTATTGTTCTCTTTGTTTCTATTTTATTGATTTCAGCTCTCTATTTGATTATTTCCTGGCATCTATTCTGCCTGAGTGAGTTTGCTTCTTTTTGTTCTAGAGCTTTTAGTTGTGCTGTTAAGTCGCTAGTGTGAGATTTCTCCAACTTCTTTATGTGGGCATTTAGTGCTATGAATTTTCCTCTTAGCACTGCTTTCATAGTGTCCCATAAGTTTGGATATGTAGTACATTCATTTTCATTGAATTCTAGGAAGTCTTTAATTTCTTTCTTTATTTCTTCCTTGACCCATTGGTAATTCAGTTGAGCATTATTCAGTTTCCATGCAATTGTAGGCTTTCTGTAATTTTTATTGTTGTTGAAATCTAACTTTAAGCCATGGTGGTCTGATAAAATACAGAAATGTTACTCCAATTTCTTTGTATCTGTTGAGATTTGCTTTGTGATTGAGCATGTAGTTGATTCTAGAGAAGGTTCCATGGGGTGCTGAGATGAAGGTATATTCTTTTTTATTAGGGTGGAATGTTCTGTAGATATCTATTAAGTCCATTTGAGTCATAACATCTGTTAGATTCCTTATTTCTCTGTTAAGTTTCTTTCTGGCAGATCTGTCCATTGTTGAGAGTGGGGTGTTGAAGTCTTTCCATTATTATTGTGTGGGGTTGGATGTGTGATATAAGCTTCAGTAATGTTTATTTTACACATGTTGGTGCCCTTGTATGTGAGGCATAAATGTTCAGAATTGAGACTTCCTCTTTGTGGATTTTTTTCTGTGATAAATATGTAATGTCCTTCCTGATCTCTTTTGATTGATTTTAGTTTGAAGTCTATTTTGTTATATATTAGGATAGCTACACCAGCCTGCTTCTTAAGTCTATTTGATTAGAAAGTCTTTTTCCAACCTTTTACTCTGAGGTAGTACCTGTCTTTGAAGTTGAGGTGTGTTTTTCGTATGTGGCATAGTGGTTGATCCTGATTTCATATGCATTCTGTTAGCCTGTGTCTTTTTATATGTGGATTGAGTCCATTGATATTAGGGCATATTAATGACCAGTGATTATTAATTCCTGTTACCTTTTGGTGGTAGTGTTTGTGTATTTCCCTTCTTTGAGATTTGCTGCTGTGGGGATATCTGTTGCCTGTATTTTTTGTGGGTGCCTCTGACTTCCTTAGGTTGGAGTTTTCCTTCTAGTGTCTTCTGTATGGCTAGATTTGTGGATAGATATTGCTTAAATCTGGTTTTGTCTTGGAATATCTTATTCACTCTATCTATGGTGATTGAAAGTTTTGCTGGGTATAGTAGTCTGGGCTATAATCCTTGTCTGCATTACATCTGTCCAGGACCTTCTGGCTTTCAGAGTCTCCATTGAGAAATCAGGTGTTATTCTGATGGGTCTGCCTTTATAAGTCACTTGGCCTTTTCCCTTTACTGCTCTTAGTATTCTTTCTTTATTCTGGATGTTTAATGGTTTAATTATTATATGTCGAGTGGACTTTTTTTGGGGGGAGGGGTCTAGTCTAATTGTTGTTCTGAGTTTTGGCCTTTTCATGGTGTCCCAGATTTCATGAACATTTTTTGTTATGACTTTTTTGGGTTTGATGTTTTCTTTGACTGACGAATCTATTTCCTCTGTTATATCCTCTATGTCCGAGATTCTCTCTTCCATCTCTTATATTCTGTAGGTTATGCTTGCATCTGCACTTCCTGTTTGTTTACTCAGATTTTCATTTTCCAGCACTCCCTAAGTTTATGTCTTCTTCATTGTTTCTATTTCAATTTTCAGGTCTTGAACTGTTTCCTTCACATGTTTAATTGCTTTTTTCATTGTTTTCTTGTCTTTCTTTAAGGGATTTATTGATTTCTTACAATTTTTTGTTTGTCTTTTCCTCAATTTCCTTAAGGGAATTTTTCACTTTCTCTTTAAAGGCCTCTATTATCTTCATAAAGTTATTTTTAAGGTCATTTTTCTTCTGCTGCTTCTACATTGTAATGTTCAGGTCTTTTGCTGTTGCAGAACTGCTAGGTTCTGGTGATGCCATATTGCTCTTTATGCTGTTGTATGTATTTTTGCACTGGTGTCTCTCCATCTCTTTCCTCAATTGGTACAAGAGGTGCCTGTGTCTGAGCAAGCTGCTCTTGGTCCAGTCTGTGCTTGCTGTGTCTGTGTCTCAGTGGGCTGCTTTGATCCAATCTTAACTCTTGGTCTAATTGGAGCTGGCAGATTCTATGTCTCAGGGAGCTACTGTTGTCCAGTTCAAGCTGCCTGATTCTGTGTCTCAGGGAGCTACTCTTGATCCTATCAGGGCTCTTGATCTAAGCAGAGCTGGCAGATTCTATGTCTCAAGAAGCCTCTCTTGGTCCAATGAGAGCTGGCAGATTCTGTGTCTCAGGAAGCCACTGAAGTCTCAGGGGGATGGGTAGGTTTGGGTGTGTCATAGGTCTGATAGATTGCAGGGTCTGATGGGGAGTTATTGGTGGAGGAGCCTTTTTGCAGGAGTCTTCCCTGCTGGCTGGCAACTGGGGCAGCTATTGGTAGGATTTCCCAGGGACTTGTTGTGTCTGAGGTCCTAGGTCCTAGAGGCAGGACTATCTGGGTGGGAGAAAAGTCACTCAACTCTTGGTCCAGTGAGAACTGGTAGATTCTGTGTCTCAGGAAGCTACCTGGGTCACAACGGTATGGGTAGGTTTGAGATAGGGTGTGGGTCTTGTAGACTGTAGGATCTAATGGGGGATTTTGGTGGGGGAGCCTGCCCACAGGAATCTTCCCTGCTGGCTGGCAACTGGGGCAGCCTGTGGAATAATTTTCATCTCAACATTTTCAACATAAAATAAAATCAGTTCTTGAAAATGACAAAGCACTCACTATATTTTTCCTGAATCCCCTTTTCTCTTTATGTCAGATACATGGGGCTCAGAGCCTGGACTATGATTTTGATGTCATATTAATGTTACTTCCTCATATCTCTGGTAATTTTCTCATAAACCAGCATTTCCTTTTCATCTCTGCGTGCATTTCTGATCTCATGAAACAGTATAGCATGTTGTTTTTAATGTTCAAGGTTAAAATGATAATGCATTTGTATTCCCAAGGAGAATATTCTGTTTATAAAACAAAGTCATAGTGAGAAAAACCATCTCCTCCAGGTATCACAGATGCCAGTGAAAACTAGTGATTGATATGGCTCATCTCTCACTAAAGTGCAAGTACTAACAGACTCAAAATGTACAAAATCGGAGGTAAATGGAGTAGTGGAAATAACTATGCTATAGAATATTGCGATAATAATTTAGAATATTATCCATATCATTTATAATTCAAGAGATTGAATCACAGCTATCCAGATAATATGAATTCATTTTTCTTACAAAAGTAAATACAGTTACATTAATTAAGAAACTTGTTGAATGAGTGTCTTAGGGTTAATATTGCTATAATGGGACATCATGACCAAACACAAGTTGGGGAGGAAATGGTTTATTTGGCTTATATTTCCACAGTGTAGTTCATTACTGAATGATGTCAGGACAGAAACTTAAGCAGGGCTGGAACTGGTGGCAAGAGCTGATGCAGAGGCCATGAAAGGGTGCTGTTTACTGGCTTGCTCAGCTGGCTTTCTTATAAAACTCAGGATCACCATTCCAGGGATGGCACCACCCACAATGGACTGAGCCTTCTCCGCTTGATCACTGATTAAGAAAATGCCTTATAGGCTTACCTACAGCCCATTCTTATGGAGACATTTACTTAATTGATATTCCCTCCTCAGATGACTTCAGCTTGTGTCAAGTTGATATAAAACTATCCAGCATGGTGAGATAATATACTGTGAAGATGAAAAAAATTATAGGCAGAGAGAGACCGCCTAAAATACAGGACCCTAAAATTGTGCTATTTATCTAGATCATTTCTACTGCAAAGAAATGTTCAATTATGGAGACTATCAGCCCATTCATTGAATGGAAAATTTATGTCATTTTTATTTATTTTAATTGATACTCAATAATTGTACTGTGTACATATATCAGTATGTACCTAATATGTGATGACTGTAACAATGAGCATGGTTGACATATCCATCATTTCATTTTTGTGTTGGGATTGTATTCGTTACTCTTCTGTTATTGGGGTGAAATACCATGACCAGACAACTCACAGAAGGAAGATTTTATTTTGACTTGCTGTTCCATAAGAAAGGTCCACAATGGCAAAAAAGTCTGGCAGCAGGCAGCTGAAGCAAGATGGAGTGATCATGCCTTCAACCACAAACATGAAGCAGAGAGTAAATTGAAAGTAGGCAAGAGTATCAATTCCAAAGCCCATCCCAATTCATTCCTTCAGCAATGCTGTACTTGCATATTACCTCACAAACAGAGCCACCAACTGGGGAACAAGTCTTCATATATCTGACCTACAGTTTGAAATAGGGGACATTTCTAATACAAACCATCACAGAAACATTTAAAAATCTTCTTGTTCTTTGTTTTAAAACATAATCGTTGTTACTTCTAGTTATTCTACTGTCGTATTAGCTACCCATGTTTAACTGCATGCCTGTTCCCTTTCACAACCTTTCTATTTACCCTTCTGCTATAATCTTCTTAGCTGCTATTCCATATTGTCTCTATAATACCAATGTTTTTGTAGCTCTAACATATAAATAAGAATGTACAGTATCTGAAGGATATGATTTTGATGTTCAATTTCTTATCCATGAACTCTCTTCAATGGCATGGCAAGAACCTGAGATATTTTCCTCCATTTGCACGCTAATTGTGATGGTTGATTAAAAGATAATCTCTCAAGTGGAAAAGATAGCAGTAAATTAATGCCAGATATAAAGAAAAATTAAAGTAGAGGCACTTCAGTCACATCCACACAAAGTCTCCTCCTGTATTAAGAAAATATTGCACAACACTTTATTCAGTGTAGACTAAAATTCACATTTTGAGTTCATTTTGTTTGGTCTGTTTTGGAGTGAGTTTCCATTTTAATAAATTCCCGAGGCAATGATAGCTATGCAATTCAATCACATGAAATCATTTTATCCGAAACTGGAAACTACCAGCTCAGAAATTCATGGAACTTCACCAAAACCAAAGTACTTTTCTTTGCAGTGAACTCAGAAAGCTGTAACTTGCACGTAAGTTAGTAAATCTAAAGGGAAACTTCGACAGATTTGTGGAAATAATCTTGCTGATATTCTTAGGGTATGCACAAACCTAGGAAGCTGTTTATTAATAAAAAGAAAAACTCAAGTTCAAAATGACTTCTGTCTTCACTCTGAAATCCAGCTGGGGAAGAAATAACTGTAGATCTACTTGGAGTTATGCAATTTAATTTTCAGTAAGTGCTTACAGCTTCCCAGTAGGACACTGCTGAATATCAGGCAAACATTGCTATGAACAGTTCCAAAACCTTAGCTAGCATTTATTGTAAGGACTGTGGAATAACATGAGATTTAATTCTAAACTAAAATTAATCTGAGTTTAATTAAAAACACTGGACTTACTCTTATAAAATGACATAAGAAAATCATGATTTGTAGAATATGTGATGTATGTGTATATACATTTGTGCATGTGTGTGTGTGTGTGTGTTGTGGATGTTTGTATATGTGTGTGTGTGTGTGTGTGTGTGTGTGTGTGTGTGTGTGTGTGTGTGTGATCATCTAGGTAAATAGATGTCACTGCTGTCATTTCTAGTGAGGCTGTTTCAGAGAATATTAGAGTTAAATGTGGTATTGAACTTGAATTTACCACAATTATTTAACATTGAAAGATGCATCATTACTAGAATATGATTTGTCTCTGCAACAGACGCTGGTTTCTCAGGGGAGCATCTAGGACTAATAAACACATATCAGTCTGGAGCTGCATTGATCATTTACAGCCATCAATCAAAACAGGTTAAGAGACTCTATATTGTAGCCAGAATTTTTTAAAGCTATCCATGAAGTTCAGCATCAGAAACTGTTGAATGTACACTTTTTTTCATGTATGTTAAATAATCCTAGAAGTGTGGTTGTAGCCAAAAGTTTCCATATGGTTATTTTTCTTCTCGCATACCCCTCTTCCCCACTGCTGCCACCAGTTTACCCAAGAAATTCCATGCATTCCTCTTTGGGTCCTCTATGTTATCTAGCCTCTTTGGGGCTGTGGATTGTAGGTTGGTTATCTTGTACTTTACTCCTAATATCCACATATGAGTGAGTACATACCATGTTTCTCTTTCTGGGTCTGGGTTATCTCATTCAGAATTATTTTTTCTAACTCCATCTATTTACCTACAAATTTCATGAGATCATTGTTTTTTTACAACTGAATAATAATCCATTGTGTAAATGTACCACATTTTCCTTATTCATACTTTGGTTGAGGGGCATTAACGATGTTTCCAGGTTCTGGCTATTACAAATGATGCTGCTATGAACATAGTTGAGCAAGTGTCCTTGTGGTATGATTGATCATCCTTTGTGTATATGCCCAAGCTTTCTTGGTTTGGAGTTTTCCTTCTAGCACTTTCTTAAAATAATAATCCTAAAATAATTTCTTAAATATATAATCCATGCAAACAAAGTCTCATCAAAACAAAACAAAAAATGAGAGAATAATCATGTTAGTAACATTAGAAATAAATTTTTCCAAGAATGAAATACATTAACTACTTATTATAATAAAATAACACAAGTAAAACATATCTGTTTTAAAAATTCCACAGAGGCAGAGGAGAAGCTTATTAATACTTTTTTCCTGAGGTTTGTAAAATGATAGGAATTTTTTTTTGTATTGAAGTAGGAGCTTGTGTAGAAATTAAGAGTTCTCCAAGCTCCTTGCTTAACATTATAGGAATAGTCCTTTGAGTTTATGAAATTCTTGTGTCATAATGAATTTGTTTGATTTCCCATAGTGTATAACACCTTGAAGGAAGGAGGCATGCAAACTGTGTTTCTTGCTTTTTCTCCAGAGAGTATTTTGCAAATTACTACTCTTGTAACTCCACAGAGTTCCCAGGTGGTCTGCTATATGAACACACTTCCCTTCAGAGCATAATGGCTCCCAAGTGGCAGCTTAAACAGTAGGCAATTAGAATGAATTGTGGAGAATGAAACTATTCCTGTACCTCCTTCTTTCCTTTTCTTCCTTTCTTTGCTGGGGGTGGTGAACAGAAGTACACTCAAATACAGAGACATGCTCAGTGCGGTAAGCCTACTTGCACTTTAACCTGCGTTTGAGACCCTAGCACTCATATTAAAATCTAGATATGACTGTCTCTACTTCTCCCTCTAGCAATGGGAGGTGAGGACAGAGACAGACTAATCTGAAGAGACTAATGGCCTGCCAATTTTGACACAACTGTGATTTTCTTCTGTGAGGGACCCTGCCTCAAGGTATTAAGGTAGAGAGAAAAAAAAAAAAGACACATCAGCATCTTGCTCTGACCTCTCCATGCACAAGCACAGGAATATACTCCTTTACACTCATGGGCATGCCACACACACACCATATATGCATGCTAATAGTAATCAAATAGCAACGTCAAAATCATTCCCCAGCTTCAGAGCACAGAAGTATATCCCAAATACAGACTAAAAAAGCACAGAGATGACATCACTCCCTCAAATGTGCTGCATGCGGTCTTCAGAAGTCATCCTTTCAGAAAAGTTTTTGTCATAAGCTGAAGTCATATTTGAGATGTCCTTATAGTTGCATCACTTAATTCTATTGTAAATTTATTAGTGCCCCATTGTACAGACAGACCAGCCCTTGTTTACCTCGTGGCATGCTAATGTGGCTAATACATCACTTCACCTGTGGACATCTGTGTAAGAAATATCCTGTTAGCCTTCCATATACACATTAAAAATGTCTGCAAATTTAAAGGCTTAAAAATATTACTTATTATCTCATAGTTCCTGTGGATAAAGAATCCAGAATGGAGGTATTGAGTCTTCCACCCAGGTTCACACATGGCTGAAATGGAGCTAGCTGGACTACATTTAAGGTACCTGAATCCACACTATGAGCACACTGAGGTAGTCGACAAGCCCGATTCTGTGTAGTTCTGGAAGTCACAGCTTGCTGCTTATTTTAAAACAGCAGGAATTTTCTGACTCTTTTAGGCCTTGCTTCTTTAAGTTCCTCTTTTTCAGGCAAGCTTATTTAGATCAATTATACCCAGGATAACTTAAAGCTGGATTGCTAAAGGCCTTCCTTACAACTGTGAAACATCTTTCTCTTTCTCTTAATAGTTTACATAATCACAGACATGAATGACCAACACTTTCTTACATATTATTGGCTGAGAAAAAAGCCTTAGTTCTTATCTACACACAAGGCGCCAAGATTGGAAAAAGACATGGGTCACTGGAGATTTCTGAGAATGTTGCTTAACATAAACATATTCCCCCAACACAAAAATAGTGGAATCAATTGCAATTTTAAATTAAGTTAGTCACACATCCTTGCTACAAGTTATACTTCAGAAAGAAGTATTTTCTTTTTCTTGCTTTGTTGTAGGCCTAACAAGTACTATGCATTAGTCAAATTTACATAGTTAAAATTACATCTGTCCTAAAGGTCCACATGGAACTCTAAGCACAATTTTAATTTTCTTTATCTTGTTATATATGGAATGTTGTGCCCAGATTGAGACCCTCAGAGAGACCACTGAAGACAAGCATACCGGAATGCAAAAGCAAGGCTTTAATTCAGGATATTCAGGAGCAATACAAGCCTAGGCAGGGACCTCGTTCAACACATCCAACTCAGTGGAGGCTGGAGGAAGTGTTCAGCCTGAATTGTGCACAGCTTTTAAAGGCAAAACCCACAAGATTACAATAGCAGGGGATTTCTATACATGTACATTTCTGATTGGCTTGTTTCTAGGGACTTTTCAGAAATCATGGTTTAATCTTACTTCTAAGGGGGGTAGTTGCCTGTCACCATTTCTCATTAGCTGCCCTCAGGTGGGGATGTTTTATTGTTAAACAATCACCATGGAGACCAGGATTGGGAATTTCCATGGTCACACAGTCACCATCACATGGTTAACTTGTGATTCTGTAAAAATGGAGGAGCTTTGGTCTCACATGGAACTCAGTAGTTCTTCCTCCACATGCAGAAGAACTGTTTACACTAACACTGGTACTTTCATTTTCTTCCATTGAGTTGTTATTTTCTATTTATTGATATGAGAGGACTGGAGACTTTAGACCTCTGTGTACAGAGAGTAGCGAGCACACCTTAAAACTCTACCATTGGAATTTTCTAGCATTACACTTGATAACTATGAAAACTTTTTTCTTTTTGTTTACATATGCATGATTTTTAGTTATTTTAATAAAGCAATATTTGACATTGCAAAATGAATCGGCAACACTTCAGTGTAGTAAAATGTGGTTATGTGTTTTTTCATTGACCAGTTTTCCATTCTGAAAATATCCTGATGTTTTATTTCTCAATATCAATTTGGAATTTTCCTTAAAGCTTCACAAGCCAAACATTCTGTAAGTTATCTTTGTCTATTTAGTTTCCAATGATCCCTTTGCTATTTTTCCAGAATTAACCACAGAATTTTATTTATTGAGAATTTACCATATGCCCAGTGTTTTGCACATTTTATTTTATCAATCCAAGCTCCTTAAATATCTACATGATTTTTCTATTGACCCAGAGACCAGAATTGCACAAGGTTATGTAAACTGTCCAAGATAATACAGCTCACAAATGAAGAATATTTTTGAGACTAGAAACTTAAGCAAGTAACCTGTACACTGGTTGAAAATATGATCTCATTAGTTGTCAAAGCAGGGGCTTTGATCAATGCCCATACTGGATGCTGGAGTAATGCAGAACAGAAGACTTTGTCTGCAGTTAAGCAAACATTGTCTGTAGGAAGAGCTTGGCTGCTACTTGTGAACTTTTCACAGAGACCTTTCCTTCCTGACAGTCAGGTCACCACAGTTTCTCCAGTGAGAGTCCCTGAGGATGACAGGTCAGACTTGCAGGTCTTCTTTGTGTGAGAGTCCACCACAACAAATGCAGCAGGGATTAGATGGCACTACTCCCTCAAAATCCATAAAACCTCTGTCTTTGCCAACAAAACACACAGGGATTCCAAGCACCTAACCTTTTCTGTGTGACAAATAAAGGTTACTGACTCACATTCTAACACAGTTCTAGTGTGAACCTATCTGAGTCTGTTGAATTGATATGGTCTAGCTTTCACTCTGTGCTAGTACACACTAATATTTAAAAAAAAAAAAGTTTATCCAGCCAAATAGAGAAACTGTGATTTGATCACACAGTGGACTATGACTGAATATATGCAACCAAACAAGAAAGCTAGACATTGACAATCTGCAAAGAGAGCAGGCATGAGTCAAATATCGAACAGAATTAATACCTCAGTCCTCATCCTTAGCTCTGCCTCTTTTTCCTTAGTTTGTTGAGAATTTCACATGATGTGTTTTGATTCTATTCACCCTCTCCCTTGGACTTGATTCTAGAACAGTAAAGATGCATATCTGTCTTTTAGTGGCAGGTGCTCTGCTATAGCAGCACAAGATGAAAGCAATTCTACAATTAATATTTGATTGAAACTATTAACAAATGGAGTATTTAATTCTATTATAATCATCTAGTTTATGTAGATGTATGTATAAAAACTACTGAATCCTACTCACCACTTCCCAATTATCTACCATGAGAATAAAAATTTATATTCTTATAGGCTTTTATAAATAATATTCTTTGTACTTTTATCAGTACAATACAACTTTTTAAGGCTCTACTTATCCAATTGTACTAAATAATGGCATCAAAGACAAATCATGACGAAAATAGGAGAGGTTTTGCTTGTTCTTTTCTCTAAAATATCTACTTTTAGGGTTTCCTTGGTCTTCTAGTTATCTTCAACTGTCAACATGACTCAACTCAGGTATCTGTGGGAGTCTCAGTTGAATATTGACTGGATGAAAATACCCTGGTGACGATTGTTGTGTGAGACCATGACCTGCTATGGACAGTACCATCCCTAAGCTGATTCCATAAATCCATGAACTTGTATTATATAAAACAAACTAGCTGCTCAGTGAACCAGGGAGTGAACCTGTGAGCAGCACTCCTCCATAGCGTCTGCTTCAGTTCCTGCCTCCAGATTCTCCCCTTGAAATCCTGCCCTGATTTCCCTCAATAATGGAATGTGACCTGAAAGTATAAGATAAAGCAAACATTTTCTTCACTCAAATTGTCTTTACTCATGGTGTGTATCACAGCAACAGAAAGCAAACTGGAACATGAATTAAGTTTGTTCTCTTTGGACAAAGTAAATCTTATAAGTATTCCCCAAACAACTGTATATTAAATGTGCTGTAAAGTGAAATTATTTACTATTTCCTTTAATTTCTTAACCAAGAGAAAGTACTATGACTACCCATACATCTCTGACACTTTCCACCATGACTGACCAGGGCATATAGTCAACTGACCAAACCTAGATACACAAGCCATCCTTGGATTTTCGTATTTGTGACCCATAGCCTCAGTCCTACAAAACAATTGTCTTTTACCTTTGTGATAGATGATTTATAGAGTACCCAGGGGTCCAGGGGTTTAGCTACTTCCCTCACGGGATATCTGAGGGAAAAAAAAATCCACATACACCATGTGCTTATGTCTGTTAACTTTATCCCTCTAAGACAAAATTCTATCAATACAGCTGTAGCTCCACCAGGCATTCAAGGCAGGAATAACTCTAGACATACCAAGCTTTATTTCTCTGGGATGAAATCCTGTTTCTATAGCTTCAGTTCTATCCAGTTCCCTAGCTCATAGTCCTGCTAATGACTAAACTCCTATGCTACCAGACTCATCTTCCTCCTCTGTTTTCTCATTTTCTACTACTCTCTACTCAGAAAACTCTACATGAGATCTGCTTACCCTCTACAGAACCTCTGTCTTCCTCTCTTCTCTCCCACCATGCTGTTCTGTCTTTTTCTACAGAAAATGCCTGCCCTTTCTTTCCCTGGGCAAGCGGTTCTCTGCCTCCTCAGGAATGTTATTCTACTTCTCACCTTGATATGTAAAAACCTCTTTTGTTCTCAGTCAGTTGCTCTGGAGAGCTGCTAGGCCTCAGATCAGGGGGATGGTCTGAGCTTCATTTGCACAAGAAGCAAAACTATGCTTCTCTTCCAGCTTGTCTTTGCTGTGACCTTATCCAAGCTCTGGCGCCAGCAGGGAAGTTACCTAGAAGTTCAGCAGGTCTGAAAATATTTGACCACACAAGAATTTCATAGTAGAAGACAGCTGAAATATTAAAGGCTGGATAACACCAAATATTCATAATAAATGGCTTGCCTTTTGACAGACCCTTGGCCAGCCAAAGTATAGCTTTAATACACAGCTGTATCTCTATGATATATTCTTGTGGCCCACAAGAATGATTTTCCTGTTTAAATATTACTATTGTTAGAATATACATTCCTATTTCTGTTGAATGTACACATCTTCAAGGTGCACCATTGAATTCTTAGAGCAGGTGGTCTCTAGACTTTATCGTGTGATAGTTAAATGCTATACAAAACTGTAGAGAAGACAGCGGCATCCCCTTTCCTCCTTCCCTTCTTCCCCTTTTCCTAGGACTTCATATGAATTTTTCAGTTGTTTAAAGTTGTTAGAATGTAGCATACTGAGAATATTTAAAATTCATGAGTACTATATTTACATCAAATGCAAGAAAATTGTTTCATATTTCAAGAAATTTTCTGTATAAGGTTTCTGGGAAAATGTTATTTATGAAAACCCAGGATTGAATATCTTATTACTACTTTGGGGAATTACCCTTTTTGTAACCTAAACTTGAGTTATTTATAAAGTGAGAAGGAAAAGAAGATAAAGGAAAGCTTTAGATGTAAATAACTACATGGGTTTAATTAGCACATTAATACCAATGTGAGTTTCAATGAGTAACAAACTGGTCTCCAGCCAAAACTCTTCAACCCTATATATGCAATCATTTCTAGATTTTTCTTAAAATAATTATGGAACCAAGGTTTCATGGTTCTTCTAAGAACAGGTACCAAGGGGTTGAAAGATGACTCAGGGGAGTTCCACCAACAATGTTAAGAGGCTCACAGCCTCCTATAACTACAGCTACAGAGATCCAATGCCCTGTTACGAACTCTGAGGTCATTTTGCACTCTCCTTCAAATTCATGGACTCTTATTTTCCAACTAATTGTTACTGCATGCATATATGTATATGTATATACGTATGTAATCCTAAATATAACCTGTTCTGTTTGTACATTGTTACTTATAGGCATGTTTTCAGGAATGATCATTTGGCATTGGGCGACCAATTCTATGCTCTTCCTTTGGGAGGACCACTTCTCCTGCTACTAGTTTCCTTTAGTTACTTATAGTTCTTTGTGGAGGATTGAAGTTTCCGGAGATTTTCATCATCCATTTTGTTGTGTTCATAGACGTCATCCTTTTCCAGCTCACATTTGGGCAGCCATGTTGGTGAGAATATGTGGGTATAGCTACTGATGGTACTAGGAGATATAATCTCAAAACAATCTCCCAGATGCTCTGGCTCATAGAGTCTTTCAGCTTCCTCTTCCGTAGTTTTTCCTGAACCTTAGATGGGGCAGTGTTTTGTAGATGTATCCATTGTGATTAGGATCAACAGCTCTGCATTTTGATTGATTGGTGTTTTTTGTTTGTTTGTTTGTTTATTTTTTTTAGTGGTCTTCATCTGCTGCAAAGAGAAGGGATGATGTGTATTTTGGGAGATTTTCTAAGCCTTTTTTTTTTTTTTTTTACCTTTCTTTTGAGAACTGTCTATTCAGGCCCCAGGGCTGTTTTTTGAATGGGTCACTTTTTCTCTTTGCTTTTGACTACTTTGTATATTCTAGATATTAAGCATCTGTCAGACTCATAACTGGCAAAAATTCTCTCAAAGGAAATAGGCTTGGTCTTCACCTGTTTGAAGGTTTTTTGTTTGTTTTATGTTGGTTTTGTTTGTTTTTCTATTTTGTGTTTGTTTGTTTGTCAAGACAGGGCTTCTCTGTGTTCTCTTGTCTGTACTGGAACTGGCTCTATACACCAGTCTGGCCTCAGACTGACAGGGATCTACCTTCCTCTGCCTCCTGAGCACTGGGATTAAACATATCCACTACCACTGCCTGGCTGATTGTTTCTTTAGCTGCACGGAAGCCTTTTCGTGAAGTCCCACTTGTCAATTGTAGGCATTAACTTTTGGGTAAATAAAGTGTTATTCAAAAAGTCCTTTCTTACACCTCTATCATATATTATGTATATTATATATCACTATAATTATATATTATATAACATAATGTATATTTATAACACATATATCTATTTTTATATACTATATATGATTGTAGATATAATTTTATAAATACTGTAATAGATAATGTATATGTTTACAATATGTATTATATATTATATTACATATTATATATTATATTACACCTTATATAATTTAGTTTTTCTACTAGAAGTTTCAATATTTCAGCTAGGACTTTTATCAATTTGGAGTTAGTTTTAGTGCAAGGTGATAGATACAAGTCTTATTTTATTCACTTACATATTGCTATAGCTAGTGTTATTCTGACAATTAAATAAAAAATAAGATGTCTGGAGTTTTCTTAGTAACGTGTGAGTGAAAGAAAAGCAGAGAGTAAAAGTGGGAGAATAGAGTATAACATTAAAAATTATGGTGGACACAAAAGAGAACAAGGAAGTGAAGATAAACATGAAGGAGAAAATAAAATAAAAACTTGACCATCAGAAGCAGATGAGTAATCTTACGAAAGGAAAAAAGGGTCATACCAATGCTATGATTGGTACCACCTTAGAATCCCCAAGGTGGTCTATATATGATCTAATGATGATGATGATGATAGTTCAGTAGTCTTATTCCTTTATTCTACAACATAGAGAGCAATACCTCCCAACAAAACAAACATGATCTCAGAACATTTCACATCTAATTTGAGCCTGAGGAGAGAGGAGAACTAAACTCCACATCATGTGGTTCTCAACCTGTGGGTCATGATGCCCACAGGAGTCCATATCAGATATTTACATTATAATCATAATATTAGCAAAAGTATAGCTATGAAACAGCAATGAAATAATTTATGTTTGGGGGTCTTTAAAACATGAGGAACTATATTAAAATGTCATAGCAATAGGAAGGTTGAGAACACTGTGATAGATGAAATTCTGCAAAAGAAATGAGATGTCAGACAAAGTAAATAACTATAAATAGATTGTGGGTTTGAGGCAATTAATGTTGATCAATAATGTTTAATTGCCATTGATATTGATGCATGGTATTGCAGTTCACATCAGTGTAAAGACAGTTAATATTCATAATCACAATTTAACCTGAATACTAGAGGTGGGGCACTGAATCAATAAATGAACTAATAGTGTGCAAAAGGGAAAGGGAAGATCTAAAAGAGATTCATGACTCTTGGTGATTTGATTTTATCCTGATACTTCAGTCCTCATTAATAATTCAGCTAAAGTCATAAACTGCTCAAATGTGAATTTAGATTTTCAATGAAATACCGACCATCTAGGGACTATGGGTGCAGTCATCCCATAAGGACAGACGACCATTAAGAGTTAAATAAAACACACTATAGGAAGGATAAATAGGGACAGACACATTATTGGTATAGGTAAGGCAGGAAATCATTCAACATTGCTAGTGTCCTGGCTTACTATACTCCACATATAGTAACAGCTTAAGATAATGAGGAAGGACTTAAAAGCTTTTCATTCTTAAGACAGGAAAGACCTATCCTCAGTAATGAGCTGGAAGCATGGAGTTCAGGCCATTGGAAACACACTCAGAGATGAAATGGACAGCAGAGAACACCTCGACTCCATCACATCCTGAAAAACAGCAAATGACAAATAGGACTAGGGCTGGGACTATATCTTAGTTGGTAGAGTTCTAACCAAGCATATACGAGGCTCTAGTTTTAATCCTCAGCACTATGTAAACAATTATGATGATACACAATCATAATCCTAGATCTCAAGAGGTAGCAGCTAGAGGATCAGAAGTAGATGATCATCCTTGGGTACAAATTGATTCTAAGACTGGTCGAGGATATATAAGACTCTTTCTTTAGAAAACAAGGGTTGGAAAACTAGATCTGAATCATAACAATAGAGAATGCTGCATGATAGGTGAATCTGGCTAGCTAGTATCTGAGCAATGAGAAACAGAGGTCTACTTCTGACAGAAGGATGACAGCCTGGAAGTTGGGTGTTACACCAATAAGTACCAAAAGAAATGACATAAGTGAATGTGTAACACACATGTTAGAATCCATTCTTCTAAATTCAGGAACCAGAGGTCAAGCCTTGATAGAGAAAGCTCATCACTGTGGGGAAGTTTCAAGGCATGATACCTAGCCCCATTGCCTGTTCCTTTTCTCTGACTCCTGAGTACATGAGTGGTTTCTATCCTGTGCTCCACATTCACCTTCATAATAATGTTTGATATTTCTTTAGCTGCTTGTACCTGTTATACCATTGTGTCCCGTGATCAGAGGTTGATATGTAAAAAAACCCTGATCTCCTTGGTAATGATGTTAGAATGTGAGGTTTTGGAGATGTGATTAGTCCATGAGATCAAATTTTTCTTGAGTGGAGATAGTGCGGTCATAAAAAAGGCCTGTGAGAACTTAACCTATTACTATATGAAGAAAAAGCAGAAGACACTCCCTATGAATACAGAAACCACCTCACAAAAGACATTGACCCTGTAGGCAATTGGAGTTTGTACTCTAATTCCAAAACTATAAAAAATGAATTTCTGTTGTTTATCTTGTACCTAGTTTGTGGTAATCTGTTCTAATAGCATGAGTGGTCCAAGACAGTGTATTTCATAAAATTTGTAAATTTTCTGTTATAATTTCTTCAAATATTTGTTTTGATTTGTTCTGTCTCTCCACTCCTTTCTCCTCTTGTGGAGAACTGTAATTTGCTCAAGCATGATGCCTACTTTTCCAAAAGAATCTTTAAAAATATTAACTATAGTTACCCTAAATTCCTGTACAGATGGTCCAACGTTTGCAGTCTAGTTCCATCTGCCTTGGTGGATTGTTGTCATTCCTGCAGGGTTAATTTTTTTCTGATGTGTGGTATATCTTTTAATAGAAAACCAAATATCCTTTTGAGGGTAGCAGAGATGAAAAATGGGCATGTTCTTCTATGAATGTATTACAGATGATGATTAAGTCAATTGAGTCACATGTTCTGCTAGGTTTGAGTTTTGTTTTCAAAATTGCTACCCTGGTGGCACTGGGAGCTTTGAGGTTTTCCAACACTCCATTCTGTTTAAGATGATGTGGTAGTTTAATAAGAAATGTCACCCATGGACTCCATCAACCTTACTCCTGCTCCTCCCTCTCTCCCACTAACTCCTCCTGTGTTTTGCCATCCAAAATTTATGATATTGTCTTTAAGTAGTGTGTATGTGTGTGTGTGTGTGTGTGTGTGTGTGTAAAATAATTGGTGTGAGAAACTTAAACCCACCACGGGCAGCACCATTCTCTAAATAAGGGTTCCTGAACTGTATAATAATGAAGAAACTGAACTGAACATAAGCAAGGAAGCAAGTGAGGACCTATGCATCCATTCTATCTGCGGTTGACTGTAGATGTACGATTTGACTAGCTCTTTAATTCTGTCTTCATTGCTCCAATTATGGAGTGTAACCTGGAATTGTACATTATAAACCCATTCCCTCCTAAGTTGCTTTGTGCTGAGTAGGACAATCATAAATTCCAAATGAAAATGAATATAAATATCAAATAAGTAGATAAGGAGAGAAATAAAATCCAATCTATCCAAACAAACCACTGAAAATTTAACATACAGGCAAAATATCACATCATCCAACAAGTGAAGCACACTACAAAGGAAATAAGAGAAGCAGAACTTTCATCCAAATTCATAAAACCGAAGACAATGGTGTAATCTATTTAAGTGCTGGGCAGAGGATCTATCAAACCAGAATTCCTTTTCCAATACAAATCCCTTTTCAAAAATGTAAAACTGGACCAGAGAGAGAGCTCAGCAGTTAAGTAGTAAGTTATTGCTCTTCCATAGGGCCTGAGTTTGGTTCCCAGCACCCACATCAAATGGCTGAAAACCACCGGTTGCTCCAGCCCCAGGGGATCTGATGCTCACTTCTGGACTTCACAGACACCAGTATTCACATGCTCACATACACACACACACACACACACACACACACACACACCTAAAATGCATCTTAAAGTCTCCTGAAATGTATGGCTCCTTCAAACTTATCCTGAAGGAAAATTTTTGACTATAGGTGTGCTGCAAATTATCTGAACAGATTTTGAAGAATATCAGTATAGACACAGAAGGAATTGCTTTTAAAACTCTATGAGATTATAAAGTTTTGTGACATTACTTTAAGGTAAATTATAGCTAATTGAACATTTATAAGTGAATCTCTAGACAAGCATGCAGCACAGTGCGACAGTTAAAGGAATTGAAATGAATCCTACATCAGCTTCTCCTTGCTGTTGTTCAGAAGGAGACCCACGTTCAAAAGGAAAGTGTCAAACTTAAGATGGTAGCGAGCTAACCACAATATACGAGGAAAGAGCCAGGGAGGGCATCTGTGCTGAGCTAGGTAGAAAACATAAAATAACCCAGCAAACTGCCTCTCCCTCTCAAGGCACCTTAGTAACCGAAGATGTTAACAGCCAAGAGCCACAAAAGCTGTTCGCTGATTTAGTTTAAAGTCGTATTTAAACCTATGTAACTTGGAATCAGTTGCAAGAAACAGCCCACAAAAGGCCACGAATAACTACCTGTGTCAGGGCAAAATTCATTACTCCAGGGACACAGGAATGAATTATTGACTTCAAGGAGATCATAGTTAATACATTTGTATGCGGGGACATTAACTCAAATGCCTGTTTACAATGAAAATCAATGTTTCCTTTCTTAATACCTGGTGCATATGGAGACTGATTTTTATAGGTCTGCAGATCCAACAGCACCCCAAAGGCAGACCTTTATCTTCAGAGCAGTTCCTTAAAGCAGGGGTAGCCTCCAGTCCGAACTGTCCATGCCCACTCCTAACATTTTGGTTTATGTAGTAAACCTCCAAGAATAATATTTATGAGGAGCCTGTCATTCAAAGAGATACGTTTTATTGATCTTACAATTGATTTTTCTTTCAAATCACTTTCATTCCAACACCCACATCTAGTCTTCTTTGCTTTCTGTTTCTAGCATGTTCTCCAACTCTGTAAATATTAAGAGACTTCAGACTGGAGTCTTAGAACTTTTTTTCTAACTGAAAATCTGACTCTTACCTTGGAGCACTGAGTACAGGCGCTCAAAACTCACCTTCATTTCACCTCTTAGCAAATGCTAACTGAGTCACTAGGAGGTAGCTGAGGGAAACACTCAGGGAGAGCCTTGGCACAGCTGAGCCATGGGGAAATGACTTAGTGACTCCCTGCTGTGTCAGTTCCCTTTGAAAGTACTTGGGCAATCACATCACTTTGCTTCTCTTCTGTAACTGGTGACTGGAAGTGAGTTCCAGTCCGCTTTCTTCTGCACAGTCCTTTGACAATTTGGGGGAGTGTGTGCTGTACCAGACTTTCCCTTTTAGGCCACCAACCAGCTCCCAAATCAGGACACGAGACTTATTATTAGTTATAAATTCTCAGCCTACCTTAGACTTGTTTCTGGCTAACTCTTTTAACTTAAATTAACCCGTTTCATGGTCTACTGTTTGCCCTGGAGCTTTTTACTTTCTTTCCTTCTGTATATCTTACTCTCACTGTTTCTCCTGTCCAGCTGGCTGGTGACTACCAGGCTTCTGGCCCCAGGCCTCTGCCTCATTCTCTCTTCCTCCATCTTCTCTTGTTCATTTTCCTTTTTTTTTTTTTTTTTTTGAGCCTAGATTTCTCCTCCTATTTGTTTTCTCAGCCTGTCAGCCCTGCCTATCCTTTCTCTGACTTGCTCTTGACTGTTTAGCTTTTCTTAGACGAATCAGATGCTCTAGGCAGGCAAGGTGAAACAAATGCAACACATCTTTACATAATTAAACAAATGCATGATAAGCAAAAGTAACATATCCTACATTGTTAAAAAATGTTCCACCACAGTGTGCACCCTCCCTGGTTTCAGTTTCCTTCTCTGTGAAAGAAGGTCATATCTACCTCAGGTCGGAGGCTGGACTGCCCATCCTGGCACCTCATCAAGTAGTCTTACAAAGTTTATTATAATCAACCTCACTTATTAAATGCTAATTTCTTTGATCTTAATAGCTTATTTGGTAAAAATCATCTACATTTGCACAATTATCTTAAAAATAGACCTATAAACTATGTTTAGCTCATTCTTTTCAAGACAGATTTATAAGATTCATATATTAAAAATTAGCAAACAAATCTTTGACAAGTGTTCACAAACAAATAGGCATTTTACTTTACTGGTTTTTGAAGTACGACTGTATGTGTATGGGTGTTTTAAGTGCATATTTGACTGCATGCTACATGTATGTCTAGTGTCCACGAAGACCTGGAAAGAACACTGGATTCCTTGGCCCTGGGGTTACAGAGAGTGTGAACCATGCAGATGCTGAGAACTGAACCCAGGACCTCTGGAAGAGCAGCCAGTTCTCTTAACCGATGAGCCATCTCTCCAGGCCTTATTATATTGCTTTTGCAGAATAATATAAATCTTTGCACTTAAGTAATCTATTCTTTCATTTTTTCATATTCTAGAAAACAATCCAAAATGTAGTAATAAAATCAACTATAAAATAAACAGCAAATACAAAAGCATATTCTTTTTTTTTTTTTTCAAGACAGGGTTTCTCTGTGTAGCTTTGCGCCTTTCCTGGAACTCACTCTGTAGCCCAGGCTGGCCTCGAACTCATACAGATCCGCCTGGCTCTGCCTCCTGAGTGCTGGGATTAAAGGTGCGAGCCACTACCACCTGGTGACAAAAGCATATTCTTTATAACAATAAACATATTGGAAATAAAGGTGAAATTTCCTAAATACCCAATGAGTAATGAAGTGGTCATGGCCACTTGCAAAGTTGACTGTTGTAAAGTCTCTGAAAAATTACTCTGTAAAGAGATGTCACTAAAATACTATAAAACTAAAATGTGGTATAGAACTACTTCTCAACATTTTCAGAGATCTTTAAGGAAATAATATATAAATATATGTTTATGTATAATACATACATGTGTCCATGCACATATATAAGACTGGGATATATTCATATGCATATTACATATGTATACATAAAGTGTATTTGCCTATGTAAAAGTATTCATGTTTAGATGCATGAATATTTATTTGTATATATGTGCATACATACTTATTTTTGTACACAGGGTGTGTACTGAATGCAAAATATTTATTGGCTGCATATTAAATGTTAGATGAGAAGCTAAATACTCTAAACACATTATGCAATATTTTTACATAAAAATCCATGAATTAATTTCTGGAAGTCTGTTCTATCAGAACTTTAGAGAGGTTAAATCTCAGAGAACTATCAGATGGCCCACAGCTGAAGATCAGGAAAGACGAGGAACTTGAAAGCTGCACTGTATGGCCCAGTGTGAGCATATTCTGTCTGTATAACACAGTTGGTCTCTATATTCTCTGAGGATTTATTAACACTAATCTACTGTTAATATTGAGATAGGTGCAGTCTGATTATTTACTGGTTTAAGATTATGACTTAACTCTGATGGATTTTTAATTTGGTTTTCTTTTTTGTTTGTTGTTTTTGTTGTTGTTTTGTTTTGTTTCTGTTTTTCTGATATGGTCTCATGCAGCTAACTTGACCTCAAACTTGCTATGTAGTCAGGGTCAGCCTTGTATTTCAGATTTATTGCCTCCATTATCTACGTGCTGGGATTATAGGTGTGAGGTATCATACCTGGTTTTACTCTTATATTTAGGCAGGATTGACTCCATTCATAGAATCTGGGCTCTCTCTATGATAATATTGCAACTTATATTGAAAATGGTCAGTCTTAGCAAATACTTTAAAATGAAAGCTATAGCACTTCTACTTTTATTTAGACAAAACAGTGAGTCTCCCAAACAAAAAATCTAAACTAAAACACTAGCTTCACATCTGAATTGTGACACAGGGCAATTATCTGTGTTTCTCTGTGCCCAGGTTAATAATTATATCTGCTTCAATTACTTCTTTGCATAGATCGAACAAACAATTATTTATTTCAGATTGCCAGAAATAGTCTATCAGACTACAAACATGATGGTCTCCCCACTTGGTTGGCTGCTATTAAATTAATAAACAAACCTATATGGAGCAGTATAAAACCCAAAAGTAAAAATATTGTTGCTAGTTCTTAAGTTATTTCTCATTCTCCCATCACATTAAGAGATGATTTCTAACAAGACGCCTTGAACAATTAAAGATACATAAGCACCCCATTCTAAGTCTCAGGAAACATCATGAAAGATGAGACAGAAGGAATGACCAAGCCAGATGATAGGGAGAAGTGTGGCAAAATGCCATGTGCCATGACACAGCCATTAGAATCATGACCTCACAGCAACTATGGCTACCTGCACTGAGTCTGCACAAAACTCCCTGTAATTAGGTATGGATGGAGGAGGGATTCATGGGACCCTGCCTCTCTTCTTGCTGAACTAATGTCTACATATCATTTCTTGTTTGGGGAAGATCCTGTCTTTAGCTACATGCCCACTGAAGAAACAACCAAGCTCTAGTATATAATTCTAAACTCACACAATCAGTCTTGATTAAATTCAGTAGCTCACACACACGGAAAAAAAAATGCACATAAGAATGAGATGTGTAGGAAACAATGAACGTAAACAGAGATGGGAAGTAGTTTAGAGAGGATGAAGTCTGAGAGTTATCAGTAAGCATTTATTATACACATGCTTAAAATTGTCAAAAAACAAATTTAATTTGTTTTTTTTAAACTCAAACAAAACATAAACATTTCTAAATGTAGCTGAAAGACTTTCATTGGTAATATCAAATAGCAGTCTGCCAGTCACATCACTAAGTAGCCTCAGAGTAGCATCTACAGCCACACAGGAGGGCAAGTATAAATGGCCTCTCTGTTTACTACCCACAGATCTGCTGACATAAAGAAGTAATTTGGAAATAATGAACACTCCTTCAAGGTACACAGTGAATCTGCTGTAAATTCTTCCCTGTAAGTTTTCTCATCTATCAAATAGAACAGGAGAGTTTCACCTTATCTGCAGGAAATTGCTGCCAAGTGGATGTATTGATTCAGTGGGCCATTTAATGTGGTAGGTGTCTATTATATTTTACCACATTGGTAAATGGGGTTTATTTAATCCCATTCTCCGTTTAAAAGGTTTCAGTGTTGATAAAATCTGCAAAGACAGATGTGCAATAAATTGTGCTCCTTTAATGGAATTACTGCAGAGAATAAAATCCAAAGAAAGATGCTCACCTCAAAGTGGAAATCGCTTGAGAATTTCCCTACTTAAAATGTATTTTGGAAGTAGCCTGTTGACAAGCTAAATTATTTAACTCCTGTAAATAAACCTTCTCTTTTAAACAATTATTTTCCTTACATCAAAATCATTTGCTTTCAAGTCCAGAAAAGAAAAAAAAAAAAATCATTAGCAAAGCATGTTGTCCATTTGACTGACTGGTTCAGGTAATTGGCATAATGAAAGCAAGATCAAAGTTAGCTTTAGTCCTGCTCTTCATCCATTACTCCTCTGACACAGGCAGCAAGATCCACACCTCAAGTTCAACTCCACCCCAAACAACCTCTTCCTCATTCCTTCACATCTGACAAAAGCCAGCCAAATGTACTGTATGGATTTGTGCAATACTAAATGGATGTTTGAGTTCTAATTATTCCATTTTTTTTCATTCCTCACCATATCGCTGATCCTGTAAGCTTCTTAAATGATTAAATTAATTTCCATATTTGGCCTCACGAGGATTACATCCCAAATAATGGCTACTAAAAATAAATGGACAATGTTTGCTTCTTCAAAAGACTGCTAATTCTTACTCATAATGAGTTTAGAAAAAAATGTGGAAAAGAGAAAATTGAAAAAGTAAAGAAAATTTTTTAAACTGATTGGAATTGCCTGATGTTTTTATTTGGAAAGTTTCCACGAGTTTCTGTTTTGCATATAGTATTATCTTTTGATTAGATTCAATATTACATCACAACTATTTCCTCTGTCAACAAAATCCTTTTCTATATGATGTTTTATATTTGCATAATATGTTTGCTAATGTAGCTCCATAGCTTAAGATATCTACTTTTATTTTAGGATTTCAGCTTTCATATATCATATCATAAAAAATAACTAAATTTTATATTTCCTTATAGGAAGTTAATGAATAATGATATCCATATTTTTACCCTTAGATGCACTCTGGCAAATACTTCCCAAAAAATGTCGTGAAGCACAAAAATGTTATGAAGCACAAAAAGATGCTTTTGAGACTATAAAATCTAAATTAACTTGATCTCTAAAAGTTTTCATCACTTTATAATTAAAATTGACGTACTGGAGATGATTGGATGTCAAGCTCTGACCAGAACTGATGTAACTTAAAATTTCAAAGCTTTCCAGACCTCATAGCTAAAAATGTACCTGTAGATAAACAAGTTAATTTTTAAAAATTATTTAATATATTTTAAATAAAATATAATTACATTTTATCCCTTTTCTCTTCCTTCCTTTAAACCTTTCCCATGCCCTCTCCCTCTAGCCTGTCCTATACCATCCCATCTCCCTCTCAAGTGGATGGTCTCTGTTTCTTCACTATTGTTACACTAATGATAGATAGATAGATAGATAGATAGATAGATAGATAGATAGATAGATAGATAGATTATAGACAGACAGACAGACAGACCTTGTAGTCTATTTTTGTTGTATATGTATATATATGATTTGGGGGCTGGTCCCTTCGTATTGGATAACTAGTTAAGAGGCTCATCTTTGAGGGAGGCTAAGTCTCTATCAGCAGTCATCAGCTGTCTGTACTTTTGTGTCTAGGGTTAGAACTCCATGAAGTTTTCTCCTTCCACATTAGCATTCCTGTTGATGTTGTCACTGTTTAATGACTTGTTTAGGCAGCCATTTCTAGGAAACCTTGTCTCACATCAGACTTCTTGGTCCTCTGGCTCTTACTAGCTTTCCATCCTCTCTTCTGTGATGTTCCCTCAGCTTTTAGACTCAGAAGTTGTGTTGAAGATGCATTCACTGAGGCTAGACTTCTCATGCTCTATTGATCTCTGCATTGTGCTCAATTGTGGTTTTCTGTCTCTACTTGCTGTGAAGGGAAGCTTCTTTGATGAGGGGAGATAGCAGCACCTATCTATGAGTATAACGAAAAATATTTAGATACTGATTAGAATATATTCAGATACTGATGCTGATTTAGTAAAATGGTGGTCATAGGTTCTCTTCTAATATCCGTGGCCTCACTAGCTCTGGGTATTTGGCTAGGTTTCTAGGACCAGTAATAGTTTCTCTTCTGTTCAGTGAACCTCTAGTCCAATTACACAGCTGCCGGTTACTGCTGAGATATAAGTGCCAGTATTGTTCCTTTAGTGATATCTTGCCATGCTGGCCAGTGTTGTGCTTCATAGGCATGATAGCTGGACAGGATTATTGATTTTTTTCATCCCTTGGCAGCTTGCAAATACTTTCTAGTACTTTGGGAGCTAGATTATAGGAAGGAGTCTTTCTGGATATCCAGCTTGATTCATTTGAATCCAGTGCCATAGTGTGTGGTGTCTTGGGCAATAGGTACTTTACCACCCATTGAGTACCATTGAGTACCATAGCAAGGAGGAGTTAGAAAGAATTTACTCCAGGACTCAGACCTCCAGTGGATAATTTGGAGATGGGCTAAGTTAGTAAAGAATGTTGATTGTAATTAGATATACCGATATCTTATAAGTAATTAGGAAAGAATTATCAGTCACTCCTTTTTTAAGAAAAATAAGTATTTTGTCTTGTTTCTTTGATTTTAGACACAACAATAATGCTTTATATTATTCAATTTTATTATGGTCTCAGTTTGACCTTGTTTAAGGCTGATATTCTACAAAATTGAGCATGTACAAAAATAGGAAAATAAAGAAGGTCCAACCTTAGTAAGTACTTAGATCTTGGATAGGCAAAACTGATTTCCTTTTACCTTTTCAGATTTTTGTTATAAATTCTATTTGCTCTAGTTTGAAATAAATATGTATTTTGCTACAGAATTAATAAACTGTTCATAGAATCATCCCTCAGAGACTGCCAATGGATATACATTGTCTTGACTTTTTAACATCCAGAAAAAAATGAATTTTAATGTACATTTGTCCACAGGCTTTCAAGATAGAAATGCTGAGCCTGTAGAATTTCACAACTGAATGTACACATGAGCTGGAAGGGCAATTGTATTTCAGACTCATCAGCACTGAGTAGCTTGTCTTTTTTGAAAGCAAGCTCCATTGCAGAAGTGGATTGCTGTACATAATTACTAGCAGGATGCCCAGTGTATGAAGATCTAATATTGATAAAGTGTTACAGCAGTCACCATCCATGATCACAGTTTCCCATGATTCTCTGTTGCTCGTGACCTCCACAGCTGTCACTATCTCTTGTAGCCCAACCTTGATAAAATAAAAAAGTAGATTATTGAAGCTATGCTGAAAAAAAGATATAGAAATAAAAGAGTAAAGCATAGATTATTGAATCTACTCCCCAAAAAGAGGATGTAGATATGATAAGATAAAACGGTAGATTGTTGAATCTACTTTTAAAAAGCAGCTACTAGTTTTAAATATTTTACATTGGATTGGATTTTTGTATGTTGTATATAAATAGTGTATATTGATACAAATTTGAGATTGATTTTGTTAGAAAATACTGTACATATATTTCTAATCTTGCTCAAGGCATTGCACCTATACAGCTCATTTAACATTGTAATGCAAAATGCTAGTCCTTGAAAGTTATTATTACCAACCAATTAGGATATAAGAAATGCAAGTTAGTAGTTAGTCACCTATTACAATTGAACTTGTAGTCATACTAGGTATGTTTTCAAGGTTAAACAGAAATATATGTTTAGATAGCTAGGTCATCTTAAAACACTTCAGAGATCTACAGAATATGGCATTTAAGATATTTTAATAACAGATTTTTTTTCTTTCTTTTATGACAATGAGACATGTCTGCTTCTGGCAACATCATCTACTTCAAAGAAGATGATAGACATCGAAGAAATTCCTTATGGTGTTTACTTTCATTGTGGCAAAAAGTCAGCTACTGGGCAAGAAAGTGTCCTTGCCCTGACTTCTGACAGTATGCTGTCCAAAATGGACAATCAGGACACAAAAGAAAGGACTGCTGATCCTTGCCAAGACAAAGTAGGAAGGCTCTTTAGAAAATCCTGCTTCACAGATGAGTCTGTCAGATATGCTAGGCCTGTAGGCCGAAGATGGGTGCCTCAAAGTTGCAGAGAAACCTTGGGTGACTGTCTAGGCAGCTGGCTATTTCTGTCATTCCTCATATTTTTTTGGATTTATACTTCCTGTTTACTTAGGTAATGTTATTTCCTTCTCAGATCTCTGAGAGAGTTGAAGATTAGATAGTTATAATTATAGTTTTCCTTGTTAATAAATTCAAAAGGGAAACTCACTAAAGAAGTATAAAGTGTATAGGTTTGGAAGACATCAAAAGATAGTTTTTGGTTGGTAATACAAGTTAGGATAGAAAGTGAATTAGGTACATTTTGGACTCACCAAAATAGATAATGGAATATTTTCACTGAATTTGTCAAATGCAAATGGATTAGACATTGTTGATATATTTATTGCCTGTATATACTGTATATAGTTATTGTAGTTATTGTATATAGTTTTTCTTATATTAGTTATAACATTTTTTTTATTTTAGACCAAAAATATGGGGAAATGATATTTTATTTGTGCTCTAACAAATAAAGCTTGAGTGGGAATCAGAGGACAAAGCCAGCTACTATATTAAACATAGAGGTCAAGCAGTAGTAGCACATGCCTTTAATCCTAGCATTCAGGAGGCAGAGATTCATCTGGATCTCTGTAAGTTCAAGGCTATACTGGGAAGAGAGCCAGGCATGGTGGCACATGCCTTTAAGGCCAGCTCTAAAGTCTGGTGGTCTGTACAGATAGACAGTAAGTGATAAAGCTGGGCAGAAAGAGGAAGTGATGTAGCTGGGCGGAGACAGGAAGTAAGATGACAGGGCACAGAATGATATATAAGGCATGAGTATACAAGAAGTCTCTCCCTTGAGACTCTCTTGGGCTGAGGATTTCCGAGCGGTAAGAACTTGTGGCTGGCTTGTTCTAGTCCTCTGATATTTCAGCTTTCACCCCAATATCTGGCTCCAGGTTTTTTATTAATAAGACCATTGAGCATTTCATGTTATAAATATATTTGTAATATAATAGATAATACATTAATATGTAAATATATACACATAACCAGACAATATAAAAGACAGTCCACCAAAGTATAAGACACTTCACTAAAATGTAGCAATGTCTAAAGAAAACATGCAAATGATAAACACATAAAGCATGCCAATATAACTATTAATGAGTGAATGCCAAATCAAAATCAAACATGGTACCATTTCACCCCTAATAGGCTGGATATAATTTAAAAGTCAAAAGTGGAAAATATCAGCGTTAGCCAGAATGTCAAGACATTTGAATCTGCTCATGTGCTTGGTAAGAAGGTCAAATGATAAAGTCTTGGTAGAACATAACTCAGTAGTTCTGCAAATATTTAATCATACTGTGAAAATACAAGTCTCATAGTCAACTCAAAGAATTGAAATGTGAAATGCAATCAAGATACATGGGTTTTCACAGCAGAAAAAAAAACTATTTGTAGAAAGCACTATTGACAAAAACCACTGCATGTCTATAGCTTGAACAATGGCAGCATAAAGTATTCTGTATTCTTGTAACAAAATATTATTTACCCATTAGGTGCAATGAGCTGCAATGATATGTGCTACAATATGGATGGGTCTAGAGTGTATTACGCTAAGTGAAAGAAGTCAGACACTAAAGACAATTCACAATCTAAATCAATTAATACAAAACTCCAAGGCTAGTTAATATATAGACACAATGTGCAGATTGTTGTTGGTTAAGGGCAGTGGGAGGAAGAAAATGGGAGTAACTTCTGAGTATGAGCAGTTGCTTTTTTGTTTGAAATGAGACAGTGTTGAATGAGTATGCAACATCCTGAATCCACACAGAGAAAATGAACTGTACATTTTTATGTGATTAGGATAGGAAAACCCACACTATGTAAATAGAGTTCAGTAAAAATACTTATATTAGATAGACACAGAATAGTTATTTTTTCCCCCAATTCCAGTCGTCTCTCCAGGTAACTTGTGCCATGTTTGGTTGATAGCCCTGAGAAGCCTGTTCTTTTTTTAAGGGAAATAAAGGAGGAGTGGATCTGAGGGAGACAGGAGGTGGGGGAAAGGACTGGGAGGAGTGGAGGGAGAGGAGGCTGCATTCAGATGGAATATATGAGAGAAAAATAAAAATAAGCAAAAAATATTTACTTTTAATATAAGAAAAATATCTGACTCTGAACAGTATTAATCAAATTCGTGATTATTTCTATTAAAAGTACTTAAGTTCATCATATCATATCAAAACCAACCTGGGGAGATAGGGCATTTGGTAAATTGCTTCCCACTCAAGCTGTGTTTGATCCCCACACTCCAAGTAAAAACCTGAGTGTAGTGGCAAACCTGTAATCCTAGCACTGGTGAAACAAAGACATGCAGATTTCTTAGGCTCACTGGTCACTGAAGACAGAAGGTCTCACTGAGTGATCCTGTCTCAAAATACAAGATGAATGATTCCTGAGGAACAGTAGCCAAAGTTGACCTCTGATCTTGACATGCACACACGTGAACCTGCACAAACTCTGCCCATGCCACAAAAAGTATCAAAGCACCATTTTGATTTATTAAGTGTCTGCATCCTAAGCCAAGTCTAACTATTACAATATATGCAAATGCAGCAATTTGCACATCCCATCTTTAAAAACAAAAAGACATAAAGGATCATATGTAACTGTCTCCCCATCTGTCATTGTAGCTAGAGTTTTCCTGCCTGGCCCACGGTCAGGGCAAATCTCTTTCACCCGCCAGTCCCACAGCCACTCAGACCCAACCAAGTAAACACAGAGACTTATATTGGTTACAAACTGTATGGCCGTGGCAGGCTTCTTGCTAACTGTTCTTACAGCTTAAATTAATCCATTTCCTTTAATCTATACCTTGCCACATGGCTCGTGGCTTACCGGCATCTTCACATGCGGCTTGTCGTGGTGGCGGCTGGCAGTGTCTCTCTCACCCAGCTTCCTGTTTTCTCAATTCTCCTCTCTGTTAGTCCCGCCCATACTTCCTGCCTGGCCACTGGCCAATCAATGATTTATTTATTGACCAATCAGCAACACATTTGACATACAGACCATCCCACAGCAGTTGATAGTGGCAGCCATGCCATTTGGGTATGTGATGAATCTTTTGATTCTCTTACCCTAAGCTGGATGATTAGAAATGGGACTGAGAATAGAAATTCAATGTGCAATTTCTCTCTCGTTCCCTTTCCCTGGCCTAGCTCTTTCCCAAATCTGATCTCAGTACAATAGCACAATCCTCTATCCTTCCGGCTTTTCTTCCTGCTCTTCTTTGAGCATCATTTCCTCATGTCTGCACCCTACAATCTGGTTAGTCAAATGGAAACAGATTATCTTTGAGTTAACCTTTACATTGCTCCTCAAAGTCATCCACAAAACTCACAAAAAGTCAACCCTTTCTGCAGTGGCTGTCCAAGTCCCACAAGTTTACTTCCCAGTTTGTTCATGTTTTCTTAGCACTTCAGGAGACTGAGTGAGACATGCCTGTTGCAATGTTTCAGAAGCTGCACTCCCCACACAAGCAATTCATATATGTCACAAAGGCAACTACTAGCTCAGCGAGTGTTATTTACAAACTAAATATTATCACAGTGCTTGAGTTATGTGAGATCTTTTTCTTTTTTATTTTATAATTAATTTAATTTTACATATCAGCCATGGATTCCCCTGTCTTCCCTCCTCCCACACTCTCCCCAATCCACCCCCCATTCCCACCTCCTCCAAGGCAAGGACTCCCCTGGGGGTTCAGCTCACCCTGGTAAATTCAGTTGAGGCAGGTCCAGTTCCCCTCCTTCCTTCATCTTGGCTGAGCAAAGTGTCCCAGCCTAGGCCCTAGGTTCCAAAAAGCCAGCTCATGCACTAAGGACAGGTTCCGGTCCTACTGCCTGGGGGCCTCCTAAATAGTTCAATCTAATCGACTGTCTCACTTATCCAGAGGGCCTGATCCAGTTCCATGGGAGCTCCTCAGCTATTGGTTTATAGTTCGTGTGTTTCCACCAGTTTGGCTATTTGTCCCTGTGCTTTTTCCAATCATGGTTTCAATATCTCTTGCTTATATAATCCCTCCTCGCTCTCGCTCTCGCTGATTGGACTCTTGGAGCTCCACCTGGGGCCTGGCCATGGATCTCTGCATCTGCTTCCATCAGTCATTGGATGAGAGTTCTATCACGACAGTTAGGGTGTTCAGCCATCCAATCATCAGAGTAGATCAGTTCGGGCTTTCTCTCGACCATTGCCAGTAGTCTATGATCCAGCTATACCACTCTTGGGCATATACCCAAGGAATGCTCAATCATACCACAAGGGCACATACTCAGCTATGCTCATAGCAGCATTGTTTGTAATAGCCTGGAAACAACCTAGATGCCCTTCAACTGAATAATAGATAAATAAAATGTGGTACATATACACAATGGAGTACTACTCAGCAGAGAAAAACAATGACATCATGAGGTTTCAGGCAAATGGATGGATCTAGAAAAAATCATCCTGAGTGAGGTAACCCAGACTCAGAAAGACAAACATGGTATGTGCTCACTCATAGGTGGATACTAGATGTAAAACAAAGGATGACTAGACTGCTACTCACAATGCCAGGGAGGCTACCTAGTAAAGAGGACCCTAAGAAAGACACAGGGATCACTCAATGACAGAGAAATGAAAGAGATCTACATGAGCAAACTGGACATGGGGGGGTGGGTAATGAAGGACAAGGGTCAGGGGAAAGAGAGCTTAGGAGAGCGGAGATCCCAGCTGGATCAAGAACAGAGAGGGAGAACAAGGAATAAGAGACCATGATAAATGAAGACCACATAAGAATAGGAAGAAGCAAAGTGCTAGAGAGGTCCCCAGAAATCCACCAAGATACCTCCACAAGCTTAATATTAGGGCAACCTCCACATTACAAATCAATAAATAATATCTTTTTAAGTCCAGAACTAAAACTTATCAATTTCTCAATTCTACCATCTTGAGAACATTAGCTTAGTAAGGAGTTCCCCCAACACAACTGGTCTGAATAAATACTGCCCTTGCCCTGGCTCACCGCAGGGACTGTCTCTTTATTATGAATTCTCAGGATAGGACCTTAGAAAAGCAATGCAGGAGATGACCATGCAAACAAATGGCTTGGCCAGAAACAGAGGAAGGAGATGCTAGCTACTGTGCCTGCCTCACACCAAACAGCAGACAGGAGCAGAGAGTTGGTGATACAAACACTGGCATAGTTTTCTGTTGTGTGGTGAGGGGCAAGGACAAACTGAAATTACCTTTGGCTATGAAATTCTTTCCCATTCTCTCACTCCTATTCAAAAACAAAACTAAAACAAACAAACAAACAAAAAAAAAAAACCAATGTGGAACTAATTTAATGCTTCCATTTGTGCTTTCCGTGATAGGAAAACTAATTTACCAAAAAATACATTGGGTGCCAAAATTTCCCATGAAAATGACTTTGAAGGATGATAATAAATATTTAGCTCATTTACTATTTAATGAAATTGCTGTACCATATTCATGCCAAGAGAGCACTGAATGAGAACTAACCTGTTTGTAGACTGAAAGCATCATGTCAGAATGTCAAAAGGTTGAACTGCACAGATAACACACACACAGAGGAGGGAAGGAGAGGGAGAGGGAGAAAGAAAGGGATATGATATATATATATATATATATATATATATATATATATATCATATATATATGATATATATAGACAGAGAGAGACAGAGAGACAGAGAGAGACAGACAGACAGAAAGAGAGAGAGAGACAGAGAGACAGAGACAGATTGAAAAGGGGAGAAAGAGAATATTGCTCAAGAAGAAAACAGGACGAAATGTATCCAAATGACCCTGGACACAAACACTGGCACAGTTTACCTAGCAGTCACTGTAGATTTGATCTCAAGCAAAAGGAAAAGATCCAAGTGTGTAACAGTTGGGAATTGTCAAGGATATCTGTGGTGATATTTTATTTGTGCTCTAACAAAACTTATCTGGGAATCAGAGGACAGAGCCAGCCACTTGATTAGACATAGAGGCCATCTAGTGGTGGCACACACCCTTAATCCTTTCACTCAGAAAGACAGAGATCCGGATCTCTGTGAGTTCAAGGCCACAATGGAAACAGAGCCAGCCATGGTGGCTCACACCTTTAATATCAGGACTTGAGATCTCATGTCTTTGCTTGGGAAAGAAACACACCTTTAATCCCAGGAAGACATGGCAGGAAGCAGAAAGGCACATAATGCACGAGGACCAAGAACTAAAGGCTTTTAGCAGAATTCAACTGAGACCTTCAGGGGTGTGGATTCAGAGGCTTTCAGTCCTAGGATTCTTGGAAACAGGATCAGCTGGGGAGTTAAGAGATGAGGTTGGCTATAGTTTGTTGTTTCTCTGAACTTTCAGATTTCACCCCAATATCTGGCTCTGTGTTTTTTTTAATCAGTAAGACCTTTTAAAATTTGGGTTACAGATATCTTTGTATGTTCCTAGAATAGAATACTAAATAGACTAAAGCCATATTTCACACTTAAAATTATTACATTTGCAAATTATGTATCTGGGTTGTAAAGATGGCTTAGCAGAAAAAGGTAATTGTCACTAAAACCTGAGTTTAATCCTTGGAACCCTCCTTCTAGAAGAAGAGAACCAACTCCTGCAGCTTGTCTTCTACCACCTCCATAGGGACATGCATATAGACACACACACACACACACAAGCATACCACCACACCACATACATAAATAAGATAAAAATGTTTAAACATTTACCTCTCTCTACATATAAATCTATATATGTGTGTGTGTGTTTATAGTTTATCTATTCTAATATATTCTATAAAGATATTCATTTAAAAAATTAGCAATATGCCTTACAGAAGCTTCTTAGTTTCAGGAGTTCAGATTTATTGATTGTTGCTCCCAGTATCTGTGCTACTGGTGTTATATTTAGGAAGTGGTCTCCTGAGCCAATGTGTTCTAGGACACTTCCCACTTTCTGTTCCACTAGTTTCAGTGTAAGTGTATTTATGTTGAGGTCTTCGATCCAATTGGACTTGAGCTTTGTGCATGGTGATAGATACGGATCTATTGCATTGTTTTACATGTCAGCATCCAGTTATGCCTGCACCATTTGTTGAAGATGCTTTGTTTCTTCCATTGTACAATTCTGGCTTCTTTGTCAAAAATTAGGTGTTCGTAGGCATGTGGATTTATGTCGGGGTCTTCAGCTCAATTCCATTGATCCACATGTCTGTTTTTATGCTGTTTTTTTTTTACTATAGCTTCATAGTCAAACTTGAAGTCAGATAAAGTACATGTAAATAAGATGAAATGGCAGCCTACAGAATGAGAAAAGATGTTCACCTACCCTACATCTGACAGAGGATTGATCTCCAAAATATATAAAGGACTAAAGAAAATAGACATTAAAATACCAAATAATCCAATTAAAAATGGGGTACAGTTATAAAGAGAGAATTCTCAGCAGAACCTCAAATTGCCAAAAGGTATTTAAGGAGTTGCTTAATATCCTTGTCCATCAGGGAAATACAAATCAAAACAACTTTAAGATACCATCTTACACCTGTTGGAATGTCTGAGATTAAAAACACCGATGACAGCTTATGTTGGAGAGAATGTGTAATAAGGGGAATACTTCTCCACTGTTGGTAGGAGTGCAAACTTGTACAGCCACTTTGGAAATCAGTATGGTGGTTTCTCAGAAAATTGAGAATCAATCTACCTCAACACCCAGCAATACCACTCTTGGGCATACCAAAGAATGATCAATCATACCACAAGGACAAATGCTCAGCTATGTTAATAGCAGCATTATTCATAATAACCAGAACCTGGAAACAACCTAGATGCCCCCAACTGAAGAATGAATGAAGAAAATGTGGTATATTCACACAATGGAGTATTACTGCGCAGGAAAAAAAAAAAAAAAAAAAAACAGAAACCAAAAAAAAAAAAAAAAGACATCATGAAATTTGCAGACAAATAAATAGAACTAGAAAAATCATCCTGAAGGAGGTAACCCAGACCTAGAAAGACAAACATGATATGTATTCACTCATAAGTGGATATTAGATGTAAAACAAAGGATAACCACAACCCCAGAAAACTAGGTAACAAGGAGGACCCTAAGAAGGACACACATGAACCACCCTGGGAGGGGGAAATAGATAAGATCTCCTGGGTAAACTGGGAAGGGGGGGAAGGGAGGGGATGGGGGATGAGAAGATGAGGGAACTGGATGGTTGAGTAGGGGGAGGGACAGAGAGGGAGAGCAATGAAAGAGATAACTTGATAGAGGAAGCTATTATGGAGTTAGTGAGAAACCTGGTGCTAGTGAAATTCCTAGACTCCTAACAATAGTGGAGAGGGTACCTGAACTGGCCTTCCCCTGCCATCAGATCGGTGAATACCCTAATTGTCATATAGAGCCTTCATCCAGTGACTGATGGAAGCAGATGCAGAGATCCATAGCTAGGCACTGGGCAGAGCACCTAGAGTCCAGTCAAAGAAATGGAGGAGGGATTGTATGAGCAGGTGGGGTCAAGATCATGATGGGGAAACCCACAGAGACAGTGGACTCAAGCTAGTGGGAGCTCAAGGACTTTGGACTGGGGAACTTGCAGGGGACCGAACTAGGCCCTCTGAGTGTGGATGATAGTTAAGTGGCTTGGTCTGTTTGTGGGGCCTCTGGCAGTGGTACCAGAATTTATCCCTGGTGCATGAACTGGTTTTTTGGAGCCTATTCCCTATGGTAGAATTCCTTGCTTAGCCTGAATGCAGAGGGGAGGGGTTTGGACCTACCTCAATTTGATGTGCCAGACTTTGTTGACTTCCCATGGGAGGCCTTACCCTCTCTGAGGAGTGAATGGGAGGTGGTGTCAAGGGGTGGGTGGGTGGGAAGGTGTGGTAGAGCAGGAGGAGGGAAGGGAGGGGAAACTGTGGTTGGTATGAACATTTTAAAAAAATCTAAAATAAAAAATTTATTTATGAATAGAAAATGAGGAATAGAAAAAAATTAGCAATATGACTGTGGAAGACAGTTTATATTCTTTACATACTGTTTTCACAACTTTGATATTCTTAACTGTGCACTTTTAATATTTCACTTAATATTAAATTTAATAGAAAATGAATAACTGGGTTTCATGACAATTTTAATTTTCTTCCTAACTTTGTATTTATGTTATCTCTGTGTACTTTATAAACACTAATTTTATTCAAGTATTCATGAAATAAAGAGGTAAGGGCATAAAAAATGTTGCCGTTCTCTATTTATTTCTTTATTTTTTTTTGAAATTTAAAACAATCTGTATTTTATTTGATAAAATCTCAAATATCAGAAAAACAATAATATTTATATAAAAGCTATATCATTCTGAGCTCAATATCCATCCCATAAAATATACAGAAAATTATGCAGTGATTTTTGACTCAATATGGTTATTAGCAAACTATTCCTGGCATACATTAAGCCTTCACATTTTAAGTTATTATTACCTTCATCTATTGTCAAATTAACCACATATCATTTAGATACATGATTTCTGTGTAATTCTGTTTAATTCATTGCTATATATGTAGATGGTTTTCCAAGGAAAATTTCATGTCAACATAAATTTCTTGGTAAAATATTTCTAAAATCACACTAAGCATAGGGCTTCCTGATGTCACTCATCTGACATTGAGTAAGGTTTGAATATTTGCTAAAGGTTTCCTTCCACTACTGACATTTTAAAGAACACTTTTATTGTATGATTTTTTTTTTAATTTTTATTTTGCAATACAATTCAGTTCTACGTATCAGCCACAGATTCCTTTGTTCTCCCCCCTCCCGCCCCCCTCAACTTCCCCCAAACCCGCCCCCCATTCCAATCTCCTCCAGGGCAAAGCCTTTTTCCACAGACTGAGATCAACCTGGTGGACTCAGTCCAGGTAGGTCCAGTCCCCTCCTCCCAGGCCGAGCCAAGGGACCCTGCATAGGCCCCAGGTTTCAAACAGCCGACTCATGCAATGAGCACAGGACCTGGTCCCACTGCCTGGATGCCTCCCAAACAGATCAGGCCAATCAACTGTCTCACCCACCTAGAGGGCCTGATCCAGTTGGTGACCCCTCAGCCATTGGTTCATATTTCATGTGTTTCCGTTCGTTTGGCTATTTGTCTCTGTGCTTTACCCAACCTTGGTCTCAACAATTTTCGCTCATATAAACCCTCCTCATTCTCGCTAATTGGACTCCCAGAGATCCACCTGGGGCCTAGTCATGGATCTCTGCATCCAGATCCCTCAGTAGTTGGATGAGGTTTCTAGCATGACAATTAGGGTGTTTGGCCATCCCATCACCAGAGTAGGTCAGTTCGGACTGTCTCTTGACCATTGCCAGCAGTCTCTTGTGGGGGTATCTTTGTGGATTTCTGTGGGCCTCTCTAGCACTTTGTTTCTTCCTATTCTCATGTGGTCTTCATTTACCATGGTCTCCTATTCCTTGTTCTCCCTCTCTGTTGTTGATCCAGCTGGGATCTCCCACTCACCCAAGCTCTCTTTCCCTCGACCCTCGCCCTTCACTACCCCCACTCATGTCCAGGCTGTTCATGTAGATCTCATTCCATTTCTCTGTCATTGGGCGATCCCTGTGTCTTTCTTGGGGTCCTGTTTTCCAGGTAGCCTCCCTGGTGATGTGAGTAGCAGTCCAGTCATCCTTGTTCCACATCTAGTATCCTGCTATGAGTGAGTACATACCATGTTTGTCTTTCTGAGTCTGGGATACCTCACTCAGGATGATTTTTTTCTAGATCCATCCATTTGTCTACAAACCTCATGATGTCATTGTTTTTCTCTGCTGAGTAGTATTCCATTGTGTATATGTACCACATTTTGTTTATCCATTCTTCAGTTGAAGGGCATCCAGGTTGTTTCCATGTTCTGGCTATTACAAACAATGCTGATATGAACATAGCTGAACAAGTGCTCTTGTGGTGTGGTTGAGCATTCCTTGGGTATATGCCCAAGAGTGGTATAGCTGGATCTTGGGGGAGATGGATTCCCAATTTTCTAAGAAAGCGCCATATTGATTTCCAAAGTGGTTGTACAAGCTTGCATTCCCACCAGCAGTGGAGGAGAGTTCCCCTAGCTCCACATCCTCTCCAGCATAAGGTGTCTTCAGTGTTTTTGATCTTAGCCATTCTGACAGGTCTAAGGTGGCATCTCAGAGTTGTTTTGATTTGCATTTCCCTGATGATTAGGGATGTTGAGCAATTCCTTAAATGTCTTTCAGCCATTTGAGTTTCCTCTGTTGAGAATTCTCTGTTTAGCTCTATAGCCCATTTCTTAACTGTACTGTTGGGCATTTTGATGTCTAATTTCTTGAATTCCTTATATATTCTGGATATCAGTCCTCTGTCAGATGTGGGGTTGGTGAAGATCTTTTCCCATTCTGTAGGCTGTCGCTTTGCTTTGTTGACCGTATCCTTTGCCCTACAAAAGCTTCTCAGTTTCAAGAGGTCCCATTGATTGATTGTTTCTCTCAGTGTCTGTGCTACTGGTGTTCTATTTAGAAAGTGGTCTCCTATGCCAATGCATTCAAGACTACTTCCTACTTTCTCTTCTAGCAGGTTCAGAGTAGCTGGATTTATGTTGAGGTCCTTGATCCTCTTGGACTTAAGTTTTGTACACGGTGATAGATATGGATCTATTTGCAGCCTTCTACATGTTGATATCCAGTTTTGCCAGCACCATTTGTTGAAGATGCTTTCTTTTTTCCATTGTGCACTTTTGGCTTCTTTGTCAAAAATTATTTGTTCATAGGTGTGTGGATTAATGTCAGGGTCTTCAATTCGATTCCATTGGTCCACATGTCGGTTTTTATGCCAGTACCAAGCTGTTTTTATTACTGTAGCTCTATAGTACAGCTTGAAGTCAGGGATGGTGATGCCTCCAGAGGTTGTGTTATTGTACAGGATTCTTTTGGCTATCCTGGGTTTTTTTGTTTTTCCATATGAAGTTGAGTATTATTCTTTCCAGGTCTGTGAAGAATTGTATTGGTATTTTGATGGGGATTGCATTGAATCTGTAGATTGCTTTTGGTAAGATTGCCATTTTTACTATGTTAGTTCTGCCTATCAATGAGCATGGGAGATCTTTCCATTTCTGACATCTTCTTCAATTTCTAATTACTGGCATTTGTTTTCTGTCTCCATTCCCTACACTTAGAACTCCCTGGTTGCTGCCCAACAGAGTAACACCTGAGTCACCCACTGCATGAGACTCATATCTGCAGAAAGACCTGATTTACTTCCTAAATCAACCAGAAGGGCCTTTGATAAACAAAGCATTATGTTCAAGTAGGTTTATTCCTTCCCCACTCACTTGCTTCCCAATAGCTCAAAATTATTCCTGTGTGCCTGTGCTATTGATTGATGAGGCCTAGGATGTGAACAACATGATTCTAACACATCTTCTCGCTTAATGCATCTCCTTTAAAAGATGGTAGAAAAAAAGATAGTGATGGAGAGTTAATTCCACCAAACTGGTGTTTGAATGCAGAGGGGGGAAAAGTTCTCTAGATTCTTGGTGTAAAGTATATTGCCTTGTATTCTAACTGTGTGTTTATTTTCTGCATAAGAGAGTTTATTGTCTTGTAAAGTAACCTTGAGAAGTCTGGTGTTTGACAACTTGTGATTTTGATTCACAAACTCCAATATAGAGGGAATTGGAACATGTTTGTGATGTGGGTGAGGAAAACCAGTATCACCCAGTAGGAAGGAGAGATGGGTGGCCTGAGAACTACTTTAATTCCTGCATTTTCTATATGTTTAGTAGAATAAATGTATACAGCTAATACACTTTAAGTGTAAAAGCCCTGTCATCCGTTTTCTAGGATGGTAAAAACACACTGACCTGGGGTGGAGTACAATTCAGTGGGTGGGTGGAGATTTTAAATGAAGGGGGAAAGGAACTGATGATGGTGGAAAACAGTCTGAGAAACGAAGTGTAAGTGAAATGAAGTGAAGTTATCATACATTCACCAGCCCCTGCCTTGCTTTTACATGGGCTGCTAGAAGCAGGTGAATTCCATTTTGTTCACTGTAATATATTTGTTGTCTTGTCTTTTCCTGATGAGGTTGTGAGCAAATCTTTTTACCCTTAAAGCTAATGGCACAGCCAGATACAGATATTCTTAATAATAATTACATTTAGGTCCTGAGGACACGGCTCAGTTGATAACTCAGGTTGTTTGCAGCATCTGAATTCAGATCTCCAGCACCCAGGTAGAACACCAATAGAAAGATGTGGAGACACAAAGTGCTTTGAGTTCATTAGCCCCATGATCCAGGTTTAATGAGAGATCCTATCTCACAAAAAAAAATGAGATGGCAGGAAATTGATGGAGACACATGACACTGACCTCAGTTCTCCACATGTTCACACACATATATGCGCACTCCCAAATTACATACATAATGTATCATACATACACATATATGTTCACACACCTGTACATTAAAAATAATAAAATCAATAATTTACTTTTCATAAACAAATAAGTAGCCAGAAGGTGAAGTTAATGATGACCTTAAGACCATGATGATGGTGGGGTTCAAGTATGCAAAACATTCCTCTCACTTGCTGCCCTCCTAAGACACTCAGGGTAGAATTTAGTGTCCTCCAGTTTGATTTATGTAGCTCATGACATTTTCAGGCAATGTTTTCTGTACATCATTGCATCTCTATTTTATCATCATCCATATTTCAAAGGTTTATGAGTCCACATTACTAATATTAAAAAGAAAGTCAGAAGTTTGTAGTTAATCCATGACTCCAGCAGTTGGGATGTCTTCCCTTGTCATCCTTACATGAAGTTGCTACTTATTGTAACACTTACTGGCACTATTTATCCAGACAGCCAGGAATTAATCCATCATATAGACAGAAGGCAAATGTATTTATTTGGGGGCCATGAATAAAATTTAATTGTTTATACAAAAGTGGGAAATTTAATTCAAGCAAAACACAAAGGGATTAAATGATAGGGAGGACTAGGGTATCATCTGAAGCTTTCAATTGTGGGTGAATATGTTCCCTTATATAGATTTCTTCAACAGGAATCTATTGTTTGATACAAAGTAAATGTCCATTTCATTAGAAAATAGTGTAGATACTAGAATTGGTTTTACTTATTTCTATTTTCCAGTGAGTTGGTTGTAATTAAAACTAGATATGGAGCTGGTGGGATTGTTCAGTGGGTAGAGTACTTCTAAAGACACAAGAAAGCTAGGCAAACCTAGGCATGGTGGTGAGCACTAACTGGCAAAGTGGAGACAGAAAGATTCCTGGATCTTACTGGCCAGGCACTCCAGCCAATCACTGAGCTCATATTTCAGTGAGACACTCTTTCTTTAAAACCAGTATTGACAGCAGGAGAAGGAGACTCCTGATGTGGGTCTCAGTCTCCACACGAATATACACAAACACAAACATACACACAAAAGGACCTCTAGATTTGGTCATGGTTTGTGCACCCAACCAGAAGAAATTACACATCTCTTTCTGTCCCAAGAGAAGGAAAACTAAAGTATGCATATTCATATTCCTGTAAGTACAATGATTCCAAATGAATACTTTTTTTTTTTTAAGACAGGGTTTCTCTGTGTAGCTTTGCGCCTTTTTGGAACTCACTTTGAAGCCCAGACTGGCCTTGAACACAGAGATCCGCCTGGCTCTGCCTCCCGCGTGCTGGAATTAAAGGCTTGCACCACCACCGCCTGGCCCAAACTTTTAATAAAATCATCACACAGTTGTGAAAAAATATCATTTTCTCATCCCTACACAGTAATCTCACCCTATAACTGTGTTGTTTCCTTCAAGAGGTAAATTAATATGCATGGTGGGTATAAAAGTGGGTTCTGTTGCTATCTTTTCAGAGCACTTTTTAATAGGTTCCCCTTTCTTTTTCTGCAAAAGGAATTGGGACCTGAGGCCTTGGCATTACTGGCAAACGCTCTAAGAGTAAAACTGTATCTTTGAGCCAAACATCCTCTCATTCAGAGAAATTTCCCAAATTTTGCTAATGCACTTCTTTTACTAAGAAACTTTTTTTATTCACTTTACATACCAATCAAAGATCCCCCTCTCCCCTCCTCCAGACCCTCAGCCTCCCCCTCCCAACCCACCCACCCCCATTCCCTCCTACAAAAGGTAAGTATCCCATGGGGAGGTACATTTAGTAGAAGCAGGTCCAAGCCCCTCCCGCTGCCTCAAGACTATACAAGGGGTCCCATCATAGGTAGTGGGCTCCAAAAAGCCTGATCATGCACCAGGGATGGATTGTGATCCTACTGCCAGGAGGCCCCTTAAGCAGATCAAGCTATACAACTGTCTCGCTATGCAGAGGGCCTAGTTCGGTCCCATACAGGATCCACAGCTGTTGGTCTAAATTTCATGAGTTCCTAATAGTTTGGTTTGGTTGTCTCTGTAGGTTTCTGCATTGTGATCTTGATCTTGATGCCCTTTGCTCACAGAATCTCTCTTCTCTCTCTTCGACTGGACTCCTGGAGATCGGCCTGGTATTTGGCTCTGGATCTCTGGCTGATGCATTTTTTTTTTTTAACGATCAATGAAGGCCCTATCTCCTGATATGTATGTGAAATTCCACAGATTCATGTACTTTCTTCTCAACATTCAAGGACAACAAGGCCACCAGAAGGCAGCTATTTACATTTTACTAAAAAAACTCTTTAATTCTTTTCTCTGTGGTTGGTGCTACAAAGACATAGCTGGGTGATAACAACATTTTCTCTGGTTCTGTGGAGTGGATGCTCAGGCCAAAACACATTTGCATTCTAAAAGGAAGGAGGACATTGGACCTGCACAATTTACCACCCAATAGTCTGTCTCTGATCTCCAGCCTGATTGTGCTCAGGCTCCCAGTTCTTGGGTCCAAGGAGATAATGATGCAAGCTTAAGAGAGAAAGAATCTGTATGTTGGAAGCTCACTATCATTACCTTGATACAGTTGATGTTCGGGGCATTTTGATTTCAGTTTGTCCTTTTACTGTTAACTTTGCTGGTAGTTGATGAGTTTGCATAAAGAGGAACTTTATTTACCTGCATTAGGAGCAAATTAGCTGGAAAGGTAGTGGTATGAGAGCGACTTCTGCTGAGCTAATATGAACCCACAGAATAGAGTTGAAAGTATGTGTTAAAATTTTAATAACACTCTTTTATGTACATAATTAAAGGCCACTGAAATCAGAGGTGCATTACTAAGCAGCAATTCCCCAGGGGCCAGATTTAATGAATAATTAATTCTCACTTGTGTTGTGTCTTTTCATATTTTTGGCTTGTTAGTATCTCTTTGAAAAAAAAAATAATGCACTTCATAAGAAATTCCTATTAAACCTGCCTTTCAACTCCAAGCAAGCTTAGTTCTAGGTAGAATAGTCTATGATTCAATAATTCACTAATTCAGTCAGGTTCTGACTCTTGATTTTCTAGGGACTCTTAGGTTATTCTTATCCTTAATTTAATTCTGTCTTTTTGAAATGGAAAGAACAATTTTTAAATCACATACATTAACTGCACAAAGGGAGAGATCTACTTATGTCATTTCCAAATGTACATATAATGTGATAAGATCATATTTACCACTTCCACAATCTTTGCTTACCTTTTCTGTTCTCCTTTTCCATATCTGTGTTAGGCTTGCTTTACTATCATGCTGACACTCTCCCATCCATAGTACAGGATGCTTTTCTTCTGAGTCTGGAATATTTCATTTAACATGATGCTCTCCAGGTCAGTCCACTTTCCTTTATAGATATAACATTATTCTTCAACACAGTTTAGTAAAATTAAAGTTTGTATATTTTTTAGGAGTGTCTATACTTATTTCCAAAATAGCTGTAATGAGATACACCCCATCAGCAGTGTTTGTTATTGTTCATTTACTCAATGATAGCCATTCTGACCAAAGAAAGATAGAATCTCAGTGTGTTTCAATTTGCATTCCTCTTGTTGCTAAAGATTTGGGACATTTAAACATGTTTTCATGTTTTTAGTAGATATTTGTACACTAAGGGTACGAATATCCCAACATACTCTAAGGATCTTGATTATTTTTCTGTTGTGTAGACAATAGTTAATTAGTTAGTGTTAGTTAGGTGCAGAAGATAAGTAAGTTAGTTTGTTTGTTAGTTAATAAACTAGTGGTTAGTTAGTTTTTGTTTTTGTTTTTATTTTTTAGGCTTCACAGAAACTTTGTTTGTAGCTCAGGGTCATCTAATCTTAGAGCAATCCTTCTGCCTCAGCCTCACTGATACTCCACTCTTCTGTGTTCCCCTTTCCTGAGCCTGAAATTATATAGGTATATGTATATCCAAAATCTATAGATAGTTAAAATTTAAAATGCTTCCCCTACGTTTTTCACTTGTAGTTTCCAAGTTTTAGGTTTTATATTAATATTGCTTTGTTATCAAATAGGAAAGCAATTTTATTCACTTTAGGTTTTACATTAATGCTGTTTTGTTCTCAAATAGGAAAGCACTTATTCATAGAGACCAGAAGCTGAAAACAACACATATGTGTATCAACAGGAAAACAAATAAACACATTTAGATAGAGTCAACTCAGGAAGTATCATTCAGTAATTCAAAACATTAAAAAGCCATGCCAAGATCACTGCATTAAATGAAAAGAATTCCAATATAAAAGAACATAAAGAGACTAGGGATAATACCAGTAGCATTCTACATTTGCTTTTTGCCTCAAATAGTGAATACTCAGGTTTAAAATGTAGAAAGGCAGTTGTGAAATGCCTTTCTTGTTCAGGCAACCCTACTGTAGAGATTTTACCCCCATTGTGTTTATGTGACAATATCTTGCAGGAGTTTTTTGTTCTTCTGGCTCCTACAACTTTTTTGGGGGGAGGCAGTCTTCCATGATTTTCCTGAAAGGTGTAGGGGGTGAATTGCAGTTGTATCAGTCAGAGTCAGATACCCCACAGTCACTTATTCTCTACATTTAACTAGTTGTGGATCTCTGTGATAGTCTACATCTGTTTTTAAAAAAAGCATCTTTGGTGAGGGTAAGAACAACTCTTATTTGTGGCCATAAAAATAAGTATTTAGAATACAGTTAGAAATTTTATTAATTTCAGAAAATCATAATAGTAGGTTCTTCTTTCTCCTCCATGACTTCTGCTGCTATGGTTACTTGGCTAAGTTTATAGTAACAAGCATTAACCTCATCCTATTGAGTGGCCTCAAGGACAACTAATGGCTAATTGTTAGACAGTTGTTAGTTATCTCCAAGGCAAAATTATCACTGTTGTACCACTGTAGATATCTTGCCAGTCCAATAACTTTGGTGGTTCATAGACTTTATAGGTATGTAGAACTACCTATTGCTTTTCTCTTGGTAGCTTATATAGCACCTTCCCTGTACTGTAAGAACCTAGTCCTCAGCTTTCCAGGTCAGTTCTAACTCAATATCTCATAGTCCCATAACTGAAGTACATTGAATTTTCAACAGTAAGGACTTACCTTCATTTTCATGAAGGAAACCAAGAGTTTTATTATTTAAAATATGTGTATGTGTGTGTGTAATGAGCCTGGAGAGATGATCCAGCAGTTAAGAAACACTCTGTTCTTGCAAAGTACCTGGGTTTGTTTCCCACCACCCAGCTCAAACAAACTATGATAGCCTATAATTCTAGTCCTAATGGATCTGTCACCCTGTTTCAGCCTCACAGACACCTTCATTCATGTACACATACCCATATATGGATATACATACATACAAATCATTAACAATGAAATAAATCTCCACATATCACATCTACATTGTTTGAATACATAGGTAGTTTTCTTATTTCAAAATAAAAGATTAGTTAGGAAGAAAGAAAATATGAATTTTTCTATAGCATTTTATGAATTTGGTATTGTTACCATTAAATGACTTCTCTGTCTATTCTTCTGAACGCTGATATTGGATCTGGATCCCTCAGAAGCAATGTGTTGGTTTTAATATGCACACTGAAGTTCTTTAAGGCATATTTATATAGAGGTCAAGAACTCACTTAAATCTTCTGTTTAAATGTAGCACAGTGTACTTATGACAGGGGCAGGCAGAGAAGATTGTAGTATTAATTAAATAGATGAGCAAATATATCAGGATGGACACTGGATATAAATTTGAGTCATTTATTTCATGAAGTCTGCAATGAGAAGAAAAGAATTAGAGGATGGCATTTGATTGCAAATAGTTATTTTCGAATCTATCATACTAGGTTTTAGGAACACGTGATTGAGAAAATAAGAAAAGCAATAATCTTGACATCATGGAACTTAAAGTGTACATGGGATTACAGATTTTTAAAAATTGGCAAATGTAGAATAATAAGCTAATAAATTCCAGAGAGACAGATAAAGAGAATGGAAGCTCTAAGGAAAAATGAAAGGATAACAATAAAAGTAACATGGTTAGAAAGTTTATAAGAAGAAAGGTAATGCCAGAGAATGTGGGAGGGTCAGCCTTGCAGATGTAGAAAGATTACACCAAGTTGAAAGCATGGATAATATAAATGTTTCAAGGCACAAGAAAACACAACATGAGAAAAGAGAGATTTGTTAGAGCACTGACTCTGGGCAGAACCGCCCATCTGAATCACCTGGCTTGTGAAATTTCAGAAACCAAGGACCTACTTTGATCCTCTGCATTATTTCAATATTTGACAAAATCTCTAGGCCATTGCTTCCTAAAGAAAAGTTTCAGATGTACTCATTTACATAAAAAGACAAGCAGAGTATATTTATAACAATTACATACCAATTAAAGTACATTAATGTCCCTAGATGGTACTATATTCATATGATATGAAGTTATGATAAATATATATTCAGCCATGCATGTTACATGAATTGTGCTGTCTATAGCTTTACACTGATAATCTATGTTGGCATAAATAATAGGCCTGTAGGTAGAAGTTCAGGTATCAATTTACAGCACTTTATTGACCCAAATAAAAGATATGGAAGTTCATATAGAGGTGGTAAAAGGTTAATAAATAGGTTGTCAATATACTTTAAAGGAAAACCAAAACAACAAAAGATGATTTTCATTGAAAAAAATATCAAAGACTCATGATTGTCATTATTGATATTAGCCTGGATCACCTAGCTCAGTCTGTGTTAAGTTCACTATCATAAAACTGCCCTAAGGATACTCTTTGTAATTTAATGCCATGATTACCCAGCCAACACCTAAGTAATGAAGATTTCTGCATCAATTCCTCAAAGACAGAGGATATGTTCTGGAAGTAAGAACTTGTATTAATGTTGTTAGCATTTTCTCTTTCTTACTCTCAATTATTGTCATCATTAGTATACTAATTAGATAAGTGAAATTACCTCTCTAAAATTCCATATTTAAAATTCCAATATCAACATAGAAAAGAAATAATGGCTATAAAATTTGTGGAGAAAGCCATTCATTTCAGTAATTGTTAAGCATATGGGTACATTGACTGTAGTTAGGATCATGAGAAAATTTTAATGAGACTAAAAACAGGCTTCTGCATTTAAAGAAATGTTCAGTATCCTTATTCATCATGGAAACACAAATCAAAATTACTGTGAGTTTTTTTATGTTACATCATTCAGAATGGTCAAATTTGATAAAACAGTTGACAGCTCATTCTGGCAAGGATGCAGAGTAAGGGGAAATACTCATTCATTGCTGGTGGAAGTGTAAATTTGTACAGATGCTATAGAAATCAGTGTGGCATTCCTTGGGAAGACAAAAAAGATGTATCCCAATATCCAGCTCTACTACTATTGGGCATATATCCAAAGGAGACCCCATCCTACTACAAAGACACTTACTTAACCATGTTCATGGCTACTCTATTCATATAGCCAGAAATTGGAAATAACCTCAATGAGCATCAGTGGATGAAGGGATAAAGAAAATATAGTACATTTACAGCCACCAAAAAAGTAAAATCATGAAATTCACAGGTAAATGGATGGAGCTAGAAAAAAAATCATCCTGAGTGAGGTAACTAAGAGGCAGTGATATATATATATATATATATATATATATATATATATATATATATATATCATCCACATATAAATATATATTTATTTATATTTATATATAATTATATTTATATACATGGATGTTAATTTTAGATAAGAAAGATACAATCTGTATAACTACAGAAGTTTAGGTATAGAGTAAGTGACTGGGGGAAGGGATGGATCTACCTAGAAAGCAGAAATAGAATAGAAATAGATAGTTATGGATGGACAAGGACAGGAAGGGGAAAACTGGAACTAGAGGATCAAACATGGAGGAGGAAGAAAGAGGAGGGTGAAGAAGATACAGGGAAGGACAGCTAAAACTAAGGGCTATTTGCAGGGTAATAAGGAAAACTAACACAGTATAAGCTTCCTAAAATGCATATATATATAATATATATAAAGGTAATCTAAATGAAATCATCAAACAATAGGAGACAGAGCCATCTGTACATCTCTTGTCACCAAATGAAGCTTCCAGTACCAGGAAAGTGATACATCTAATTGAGTTTTTGGCCAAAGGGGTCCCATGCGAACCACCAAACAATCCTGGCTATTGCCAAGGTTATTGGTGGTTCTCTGAAAACTGACAGTAGGGCTCTATTGTTGAAGACAACACATACACAACTCATTAAAGTGCCTACCTAGAGCCTTCACCTCTATGGACTGTTTGTTGTTACAAAGTGTTCAATCTACAATGATGATCTGCTTGCAAGTTCTGCTACTGCAGTAGTGGTACAAACTTCTTGGAGTAACCAACCAATATCTGACAAGTTAAGGCCTACTCCATGAACTGGAATACATCCCTGACACTGCTCAGGTCATCAAAACCTGAAAACAGATAAGTCAGAAATGTAGGGGAAAACCAAATGTTCTACTAAAGGAATGTATGACCATAAAATAACTGTTAATGACATTCTCTTATAATCATAGATCCATTTTTGCTTATCCATCATCAGAGAAACTTCCCCCTGCAGTAGATGAGAACAAATGCAGATACTCACACTCAGACAATGTGCAGAGAGTGAAAGACCTTGAAAAACTCAGTCCTAAATGGAATGTGTCCATCAAATCCCTCCCCTTAGGGCTCAGAGAACCCGAAAGAAGAGGAGGCAGAAAGATTGTAAGATGTTAGAGCCAGAAGTGATGGAGGACACCAAGGAAACAAGGTCTTTAAAAACATCAGGACTGACACACATAGGAAGTCACAGAGACTCTGGTAGCCTGTACAGGGCCTGCCTGGGTCTGTTCCAGACTGGATATCAGTATTGAAAGGAGCAGTAGACCGAAGCCTCCATCTGTAACTCAGAAACTATGTCCAGTTGATAACCACTCACAAATGCAAAAATCAGTTCTCTCCTATGGAGTCTTAGGAGTCTCACTGGGAATACAGACCACTATTGAGGCCAGGCCCCATGCCCAACAGTAGATGGAAAATACAAAATAAATTCAGTGGCAGCATTGGAAGTTCTTTGTCTCATGAGATTTTTGACAGGTTTTTTTTTCCCTTGCAGGTACCTTGCATATATTATGCCTTCAGGTTTTATGTTTTAAAGGGATTCCTGGGTGTAGGAGCATGTGTGTTTCTGTATCTACATGTGTATCATGTGGATTGTATTTTTTGGGGGGAGGGGCTTTTTTATTCTGTTTGTTTGTTTTGTCCTATTCCAGTTTTTTTTGTTTTTACTTTATCTTATTTTATTTTTATTTAGTAGATGTCTGTTTTCACAAGGAAAGATGGAAAGGGTGTGGATTCAATGGCAGCAAAGCTGTGGAGACTCTTAAAGAAGACAAGAAAGAGGAAAACATAATCACAATATATTCTATGAAAAATCTACTTTAAATCAAAGAAAGAAAAAAGGCCTCTATACAGTTCTTATGATGAGAACAATGTATGTTTTGTTCTGTTGTTCTGTAGAAAGGCCATGGGGTTTGGATTCTGACAGATGAGATGGAGAATCTTAACTGTACTGTAGGGACAGTGCCTAGCATGCAATGAAGTTGAAGAGATATAATTTGACATTTTGCAAGAATAAAATTACTCACTGTAGTGACTAGCAAATGCCCAGCATTTGTTGAAGGTTAGATTTGCCCCTCCCTCTCTCTCCCCTTCTTCCTCCCTTACTCTCTTCTTTATTCTGTTTCTCACTTACCCCTCTTTCCCCCTTTCCCTCTCCTCCTCACCATCCCATTTACCACCCTTCCCCATATGATTTCAATCTGAGTGATGTAATCCAATTGCAAAAATACAAATACTTTATGTTTTCTCTTATATGTGGAATTTAGGTCTTAAGCTCACTATGTATCTACTAAGATCAAAATAACCACAAAGGTTAGGTACCTAGTAAGAGACCAGGGAGAGGAGGGCATCTCTAAAGGAAGGGGAAATAAAATATAATGTTATAGAGAAATAAAGGGAAGCTGTAATTGGAGGATTAAATGGGTAAGCAGGGTAAAGGAGAAAATAAGTCCTCTCATCCCAGACTTATTTGAAGCACCAAGATAACTTTGTTTATTTCTCACTTATTTCCCAATTTTCCATTTTTCTCTCTCCTATATTACTTTCTTTTCTAGTTTCTTTTTCATTATTTTCCTTCCATCTTAAATTACTTGATTTTATTTTAAAGGTTCTTTGGGGTCAGGTAGAAACCTGTTGCAAGGGAACCTCCCAGGAATCTGCAAGGATGACCCCAGCTAAGACTCCTAGCAATTGCAGATATGTAGCCTGAACTAGTTATCACCTGTGACCAGGCAAGACTTCCAGTAAAGAGATTGGGACACTGTCCTGTGGTGATGTATTGTGTACCCTAATAAAATTTGCCTGTTGATCAGAGAACAGAATCAGCCACTAGATTAAACATAGATGCCAGACAGTGGTGGCACACACCTTTAATCCTAGCACTCAGTAGATAGAGATCTGTCAGGATCTCTGTGAGTTCAAAGCCACCCTGGACTACATGAGATTGATTCAGTCTATTACCTGGGAATCATACACCTTTAATCCCAGCAATAGGAAGGAAGTAATATGGTTGGGCAGAGAAAGGTATACAAGGCATGAAGAGACAGGAACTAAAGCCTTTTCAGCTGGAGAGCACTTTTAAGCTAGAGAGCTTTCAGCTGAGGACTCAGAGTCATTCAGTCAGAGGATTCGTGGAGTTGGCAAGGTGAGAAGTGACAGTAGCTTGTTCCTTTGTCTCTCTGATCTTTCAGCATTTACCCCAATATCTGGCTCTGGGTTTTTTTATTAAAGACCATTTAGCAATTTGAACAACACCAACCCAGCAACATAACTTTTGACCTACAGTGCTGGGGAAAGGGTGGCACAGAGATTATGGGAATGGTCAACCAATGACTGGTCTGGCTTGAGACTCATGCCATGAGAGTGAGCCCACCCCTGACACTGCCTGGAGTACCAGAAAGACTTAGATGACCCAGATACCTAGAATAGAACCAAACACGACTGTAGGAAAACAAGCTGTCAATGTAATGATGACTGATGATATTCTGCTATACTCAAATTGGTATCTAGCCAAATAGTCATCAGAGAGGCTTCATCCAGACACTAGTAGCAACAGATGTGGTCCCACAGCCAAACATTAGGCCAAGATCAGGGAATCCTGCTGAAGAAAGGGAGGAAGGATTATAGGAGCCAGATCGGTTGAGAGCATCACAAGAACATCCACAGAATCAACTCACCTAGGCTTAAAGGAGCTCACAGAACCCGAATGCACAACCAGGGAGCTAACCTAGGCCCTCTGCATATATGTGACAGTTGTGTAGCTTGGTCTTCTTGTGGGACTCCTGACAGTTGGAGCAGGGGCTGTTTATTGGCTTTTGAGACTCTATTCCTCACACTGGGCTTCCATACTCAGCCTTAACACAAGCCAAGGTGCTTAGTCTTACCACAACTTGATATGCCAATATTTTGTCACTATGTATGGGAGACATGCTCTTTGCTGAATAGAAATGGAGGAGGAGTGGATGGGGAGGGGATGAAAAGGAAGTGAGGGGGAGGGACTGGGAAGAGAGGAGCGGGGAAACTTCGTTCAGGATGTAAAATAAATAAAAAGAATAAAATAGATATAGATTGATATAAATTATAAACAATTCAGAATCAATTCAGATGCTGTTTTATCTCTCTGTGTGTTGGGTGGATGTGTATGAGTTTGTGTGTCTGCATACATGCATGTGTGTGTCCCCCAATGCATTCGTGCACACACACATGTGTGTGCCACTGTACCTATATGGAGATTAGAGAACAACCATGGATGTCAGAGCTTGTAGTCACCTTTTTGAGGCATGTTTCCTTGTTTCCTGCTATGTACACCAGGCTACATGCCTGTGAGATTCAGGGATTTTCTTGTCTTCGTTTCCTGTATTTTTTATCAGAGTACTGGGATTACAGACATGTTCTACTTGGATTTATGTTTAGCATAAATCCAAGATCCAGATTTATGTTGGTTGTAGGGATGAAAACTCAGGTCTTCACAGTTACACGGCAAACATCTTACTCTCTGTGTCATCTCCAGCTGAGTACATAGATGTTTTAATGCATAAATATTTGGACCAGGGAATAGCTATTATAGATCAACTTGGGACTAGGGATGGAATAGAAATCTGAATATAAATCAGAAATAGGCTACAGATCTCAAAGGATACTAGAAACTGTCTGAACTGAGTCTGCAGTGAGGTGTGGTTCCCTGGAGCAGGTCACTCTGAAGAGAAAGAATTTCCTGATACCAGTCCCAGGGTAAGAAGCACACAGTGGATGTTACTTAGAGATCATGCCTTCTCAGGGTCTTCAGGTTTCAATAGTCAAATTCTTAGCTGGGAAAGCTTCCTTGGTAAAGTCAACCATACCCCTAAGGTGTCCACAGAAACAGTGTTCAGTTGGTTACAAATTAACATTCTTATGATCATTGCAACCAACCATCTTCATTTTGTCTGAAAACCTGCTGAGGAATATAGACTAAAGTTCTTCCAAATTTGTCATCAGGCTAGGGATGATGTCATTATCTGGAAGCCACAAAAATCCATGAAATTATTTTAAATATATTTCTAGGAAAAAAAATTTTTTTGGTTTTTCAAGACAGAGTTTCTCCATGTAGTTTTGGTGCCTGTCCTGGATCTCACTCTGTAGACCAGGCTGGCCTCGAACTCACAGAGATCTGCCTGGCTCTGCTGGGGTTAAAGGTGTGTACCACTACTGCCTGGCCCCCATTTTTTTTTAAATTATGAAAAATGTTATAGTTAACATTACTCAATAAAGTATTGTGGACTAAGAAATCAAGAGTCATTTTCAAAGCACTTTTGCTCTGTTTAATCCACTACTTTTTATATTTAATTCTATTGTGAACTTAAAATTCATTTATTATGTATTTCAATGTGGACTTAGTAAAAAAGACTATAAATATGTTCAAAGAAAACTAAAATTCACCTGAGTGAGGTAATCCATACCCACAAAAGACTAATACTTCAGATTTTCTCTTACATCTGGAGTTCAGCTCTTAAGGTTACTATATATGTCTACTACAATCCAAATAACCACAGAGATTCAGTACTTAATCAGGGACCAGGGAAGAGGAGAGCATGTTCCAAGGAAGGAGAGATAAAACATAATGTTACAGGGAAATAAAGGGGAAACTAGAATAAGAGGATTAAATGGGAAAACAGGGTAAAAGAGGGAACATGGGGAGGGACAACTAACACTAGAATATCTTTGAATAACTAAATGAAAACCTACTGCTGTTAAAGCTTCCTAGAATACACATATGGGGTCAATAAACAATGGGGAATACAATGCCCCAACTAGATATTTTATGTCCCTAAGTAAAGTATCCAGTGCCAGGAGCGGGTAACATCTTGTTTAGTCACTGGCCAAATGGGTCCTGTTGACGCCTGTAACCTTTTCAGGCTACTTCCAAGGCTACAAGTTGCTTTTCACAATTGGTTGGTAAGGTTCTATTGCTGAGGGCCCACTAGAAGCTTCACCCCTACTGACAGCACTCAGGGTCATGGAAGATACTTCATACACTACTGGAAGAGAAAAGTTATCATCAATGGTATCCATTTACAAACCCTGAGACCCACAACAGTATCTTTCCTGTAAAATATACTGGTAGAAAACGGCACAAATGGGAGTAACCAACTTTTCCTGATTGAATTTGTGGTGTACCTGACATTGCTAAAGTGGCCAAAAGGAAAAAAAAAAAACCTGTAGACATACCATGGGAATAAGGGAAAATCTACTACTTTTATTCTGCTAAATGAACATAGCAATAAATCATCATCAAATTAGCTTTTGCCTCCAGTAGATGAAAATTAACACAGGAATTAACAAGTGGACAATGTATGGAAAGCGAGAGACTTTGATCACTGAGACCTAAATAAGATGTCTTCATCAACCCCCTTCCACTCAAGGCTCAGGTATCTACATTAAAGAGGGAATGGAACTGTTGTAAGAGCTAGAAGTAGATAAGGACTCCAAGGAAATGGTGTCTTTCAGACACAACAGAATTGAAGTTCATATAAACTCAAAGAGACTGAGGTAGCAGGTACAGGACCTACTAAGGTTCAAGTTAGACAAAATCCCAGGACTGCCAAAGGGAAGTAGGTGCAAAGCCTCACCTCTAACCTTTGCAACTGATACCTATTAGAAAAGGGAAAATCATTTTTTCCCAGTGATTTGTCAATGGGTGCGTTAACCACACTCCAAGGCAGATACCATGCCCAGGAGTACATGGCCAACACAAAACAAACTCAATAATACTTTTTGTTGTTGGGGTTTTTTTTTTGTGGGCTTTTAAAAAAAATTTGTTTTGTTTTCTTTTGTTTTTGGTTGGTTTGGTTTTCATGTTTGCATTTTGTTTTATTTATAGGAAGCACATGAAGTTGGATGGATGGGAGGTGTGGGGGTTGAGGAGTAAGGAAAAAAGATCAAAATACACTATATGAAAATTTTAATTAAAAATGATTTTCTCCCCCCAAAAAAAGATCTCCCCAAAAGACTACAATAGGTGTTCAGATATACACTATATCAAGTTTTACAAACATGACTCTCTGCTCCATAGTAGCTAGATGTGTTTGCTCCCTGTTGTAGGGTTGAGTCTCTTTTCCCTTATCAGTTTTCTTTACCAATTGTCAGGGCTCTGGTAATAATAATAAACATTTTTTAAAAACTGTACTGATTTGTTAGATAAATACAAGTCTTCCTGGTTGTTTCTACTTTAGTTAAAATTTCCATCCACAGAGAATGCTTTGAACAAGTATGCCTTTACTCAGTGAATACTGTACAAATCATAGACACAGGGAATTTTCAATACTATGAAGTTTCTATCTTTAAATATCATCTATCTCTTATTTGTCTATATGGTGCATATTTAAACTATTTTATTTTTATTAGAGTTGAGTAAATATATACATGACTAGTACAGTTATAATAAATACATAGATACTTATATAGATGACAGATAGATGGATAATTGATAGATGATAGATGTTGGGTATATATATATATATATATATATATATATATATATATATATATATGTATATGATACATGGATAATTGATTAATAGATGATAGATGATATTTTTTTTTCTGTTTCTGTACTTTACAACCTGGTTCTAACTTGTAACTGTATTGAAAATATTCCATTTCATTAATCAAGAGATATTGATTAATGAAGTGGTAATGAGATTTTAAGAAAGTTTTTTCTTTAATTTTTTAATTAAATAAGTAACCTAATGTGTAAGTAACCTGAAAAGCAAACAAACAGTCTTGTGATTAAGAGAGGCCGGCCTGATGTCCCACAGCGGTTCTTACTAACATGAGAGTCATCATTGTGCTTTTAGATATCCTGCATCTGTTCCTCAAGGTTTAGATAAAAAAGAACAATTTTTTATTTCTACCTCTTTATCAGCTAAATATTAAACTTGTTGTTTAGTTTCATAATTTCTTCAATGCCATTATCTGGAAATGCATTGTGGTAGATGAGAAAAATAAAAAGCAAAGGTTGGTACTTACAAGATCTTACCATGTAACCATTTTAATTTATGTTTACATAAATTTAGTATATCAAAAGGACCCTCTTTAAGTTGATTCTTTATTACTTATTCTATCAATAGAAAAACATATCACCCCCACATTGTGCCCATTACCAGGCTCTCTTCCTCTTTTTTCACTGTCTATATTATTACCATTTTTCTTGGATGCTTTCTTCTATTTCTCAGTTTACTGTAAATGCCAGGTTGATAATAGATTTTTAGCCACTCAACACTAAAAAAGGCAATAATAGAGAATAATATTTAATAATTTAGGTGTCCAGTGGAGTCAAAACTATTTCACATAAAGATATTTTGGCAGTTTACAGTACTACTAGTATTTTTCCCGTTGTCAATTTGGGTCATATCTAAAATCAAGGAATATTGCAGAGCCTGATATTCATGCTTATAATCCCAATAGTTGAGAGGCAAGAAGATGAAGAGTTCAAAGTCAGACATGGCTAAATAGGGAGTTCAAGGCTAGACTAGATTATATAAGACTCTATTTCAAACAGAATCAAAGAAAGAGAACATTTTACTGGAAAAGCTCATCCATCTATACATGCACCAGATATCTGTTAGCCTTAAGAATAGTGGGAACTTGGAGTGGTGGTGCATGACTTTAATCCCAGCACTCAGAGGCAGAGGCAGATAAATATCTTCTTCTTCTTCTTCTTCTTCTTCTTCTTCTTCTTCTTCTTCTTCTTCTTCTTCTTCTTCTTCTTCTTCTTCTTCTTTTTTGAGACAGAATTTCTCAGTGTTGTTTTGCCTATCCTGGATCTCTCTCTGTTGACAAGGCTGGCCTCAAACTCACAGAGACCTGCCTGGCTCTGCCTGGCTCTGCCTCCCGAGTACTGGGATTAAAGCTGTGCGCCACCACCGCCTGGCTCAATCACTATTATTTCACTGATGCCTCTCATGAATATCATGAATTACATGATCTGTTACACTCACAGTATATATGAAAGTGGTGAGATATTTTATGACTCCACCCCAGCCTCTTATATAAATAGGATATTTCCACAAGCTCTCTTATTTTTTCTTACTGCTTTGTTCTAGACCCTTTGATCTTTTGAAAAGACACCTTATTGTGCTTGCCCCAAATTCATTTGCTTCTTTCACCACTAATGGTGTTAAATATCTACCACATTTTAACTATCTAATTTCTCCCTTCTTTACTGTTCTTCACGGATTTGTCTTGCTCTGTTGAAAAATAAAGAGCACTATAACTAAGCCAAAGAGAATATTTTCAGTGCTCCCTGCCCCTGTGTTGAAAGTCAGCAGATTCAACCCATTGAGGATTGAAAATCTTTGGGAAAAAGAACTACATCTATGCTGGATATGTACAGACGTCATTGTCTCTCACTAAATGTATAACAATTAATTGTATACCATGTACATTTAATTGAGTATTATAAATAAACGTAAGTGGATTGAAAGCACATAGGGAAATGTGAAAAGATTATTTATAAACACAACATGACCTTATTTAAGAAATTTGAAGATCTGTGGTACCCATGTGGTTGCTGGCGCCATTCTCACAAAGATAATGTGCCAGTCACATAGATAATGTGTCCTGACTGACTATGACACACTGTCTATGTATGTTGCCACAGACTTCTCCTTTCCTCATACAAGTCTACCTATCGTACCTAATTACCTGTTATCTGAACCACTGCAAAACCACTTGCTGCTGAGTGATGACCTGAATTCAGTCTCAGAACCCCGGAGTCAGAGGAAAAAACTTACTTAACAGGTTGTCCTTTAGCTTCCACATGTATGCCATTCTGAGGCTGAACACATACATTGATGCACAAACATATACACACACTCAAAACTAATGGTAAAATAAAATTAGTAGACAGCATGTGGCTTTCTGTGTTCGTCTTTCTCAAAGCCTCCCCTAATGTTTCCCACAGACAGGAACATTAACTCCTGTGTGCATTTCTTGCTTCTTTCATTTTTGCTTTGTTCTGTTTTAGAGACTATTGTACTAGTGGGTATATCTTACCAGTCCGGTTATTATTATAGCTTGTGCGGCCACAGCTGGGTAGGGTCATTGGTGGCTTTTCTCCCCAAGCAGCTTGCATAGCACCTTCTGGGACTCTTGTAGCTATCTAGCATGGAGGAAATCTCCAGTTCAGATCTAACTTGATTTCTTAATGTTCTGTAACCTGACTGTGTGGTGTGTTCAGTAACAGGATCTTACAATGCAGTTGAGGAGGTCAATCAAGAACCTTCAAATACCCTGTCATGTCCTGAGAGTCCCTGGGGTCTCCTTAATCAGGTCACAGAGGACCTAGAAGGGAGGCTGAAGAGGCCCCACTTGAATATGATAGTAGAAATTACAGCAACAGTAATTGGCTGTAAATTTTTTGTTAGAGCTCTTGAAATTAATTTTTACCACACGAAAACAAACTAATTTTAACTGGAATTTTGCATGAAGCCTTGCTATAATGAACAGAAAGTGAAGAACTATAATCAAAACAGAAGCAGAAATCAAGCTCCCACGACTTTGGACTTTTCCTTTGTTCCTCTGTCTCCCTGATGCTGGAATTTCTCCAGAGAAACACTTTACTCTCAATATGCAAAATATATTTATTCATATAAAAACTACTCCCAGAATGTAGACTCCCAGCCAGACCTCTCAATTATCATTTTGCTTTCAGTTTGTCTTTCTTAAGAAAAACTTAAGATTTATAACAATAAATTGATCTCAAAAACAAGTTTTAAAAGAAAATTTTCCTTTTTTTAAATCCAGACTATGCAAGCTATTTTGAGAGTGGCAGGAGACAATGTGTCCTGTCTACAATTCTTCCTGGGTCAATTTTCTTAAGTCTCCTGTGTTTCTACAGATTTATATCATACCTTTTATAACACTGTATATATTTTATAAAATTTTTGAACAATTCTTAGGTAACTCTTTAAAGTTTTTTTTTTTTTTTTTTTTCTGATTGGAAGGGACTATGTCCCTTTCTGTTTATCTAGCACTTCACGGGTGGTTGGTGTAGCTAGGCATCGATAGGCATCAAATGTATTTTTAATAAATAACTATCATTAGTAAGAAATACATTTTGAGTTCTGAGGTTTCCAGTGAATTAAATTTCTTTTAAATCTCTGATACCTGGAAAGCACTTCAGTATTTACTGAAAATATTATTTCCCTGAAGATACATCAAAGGCCAGAAGGTTACTTCATGAAGCTATTGGGATGGGAGCAATGGCTCTCCGGGCAGGACCAATAAAGGCTGGCCCATCACAAAGACTTTTACAGGAAGATCCATCATAGTTTCCCGAGACCTATTTATGTTTGAAATACCTGAAAAGATACTGCCTTTTTTTGTTTCCTGGCCTCTGCTCCATGACTTGGACTCTCCTTTAAAGTAATTTCTCCTGTGGAAGTGATCATTAATGATGGTATCTTAAGCCAAATGCTACTCTCTGGATGACAAGCCCGTTAAATCTGAATTTCACTTACCTTGATTTATTTGATGCTTGTAGATTTTTTTTAAGCCAAATTAGTAGGCTAGCTAAATGATTGCCTAGAATGTCAAAGTGCACATAAGTAAATGTATCAGAAAGGACAGATTCAATTACTTTGCTTCAAATTCTTCTTAAGAGTTCAGTTTCTTAAATTATGCTGACCAGGATGGAGAGAGGGTATACAAAAGGTAAGAACTCCTATAGAAAACTGGAGTTATGTTACCAACACATAAGTTGAGCAGTTCACAACTGCCAATCACTCCAGCCCTAGGGCATCTGACATCCTGTTATATACTCTGTGAGCACTGCAGTCATATGCTCACACTCCAATACAGACATACAGGAATACAAGACATTAACAATAAAAATAAATAAAATGTATTCTGAAAAAGCCCATGTTAGATGTTCTTACATAAACAACTATTGCATGAAAACTTAAGTAAAGATTGTTTAAAGATTTGTAAAATTCTGAGCCAATCTTTTTTTTGTTGTTTTGTCTTTTTTTTTTTTTTTTCCAGAGCTGAGGACCGAACCCAGGGCCTTGCACTTGCTAGGCAAGCGCTCTACCACTGAGCTAAATCCCCAACCCCCCAATCTTTTTTTTAACTTGCCTTTATATTGTCTTGGCCAAAGTATGTGAAATTTTGAGGGAAGAGGAACTGAATGTGTTATGTGCTGTACATATTACACATATCCATGTAAGATCTGTTTAATAAGCTTTATTCAGCCCCTACTGTTTGTCTGTGATATGAAATCTCCTCTCAGGTTTCTTACACTTGGTGAACAGGACAAACTGTAAATGATGATGATAAGAATATGAAAATAAATTTAAAGGATAAATGATCTCATGTGCCAATGGTGCTGAACAGATAATAAATAAGATAAGTAGTGATTGGGAAATGGAAATACTACTGTGGCCAAATTTAGCTCAATTTGGAAATAAAATGTAAGGAGAATGGAGTGTTTTACCTGGAATTTTGAAAATGTGGATGATTTTGAGTAAAGTGAAATGTAGGAAATAGGGATGAGCAGAGAATGAACAACACTGTCCCCATATAGTAAGCTAGATCTAAATATTGAATTAAATTTTTGAATAACATTTAATAAAATGTTTTTAGTGGTAGCTTTTTATTAAAATTAATTATTTGAGGAATTTGTAGAATGTGTTGTAAACATACTCCCTCCTCTTCCCCAACTCATCCCAAATTGACTGCCCTTCCCTATCTTCCCAGATTTATGACCTCTTCTTTCATTTTTAAATAACCCTTGAAGTTGTTTTATATTGCCCATACATTCCTGGCTATGCAGCTTTTAATTATAGTATGGTTATTCTACCAAAGGCTACATTCAAAAAGAAAGTTGATTCTCCTTCTCCCAACATATCACAACTGTCAATAGCTTTCCAGCTAGGACCAGAACTCTCCATGCAAAGACATTTTTCTGGCTTATGAATTTTGGTCTTGAGTTTAGTCTTGGACTTGTTACCACAACAACTGTTAGTTAATTTGTGAAACTGTTCTTTTATTGAGTGTCATCTTAGTAAAGCATCTAATGGGTTAGCCAATAAACTCGTGAAAATAACCCAAAGATTTCAAGCTCATTCTCTTCATTCCAATACTGTAACTTTCAAGTTTAGTGCATTATAAGTTGTCTGGGACAAGTTACAATTGTGTGTCCATCTATATTACTTTTAGATATGTTTATCCAGTCAGTTGTCTATTTACTAGTTTACTTCATGCAAGTAATGACTCACATTGTTTTGATGCCACTGCTGTATTGAAAATGTCATGCCAAGACTTCCTTTTCTATACTCCATGACATTAGGAAAAATTCTACTGATTCTTTTGACCCTATTTGTTTTTACTTATTATGAGGGGTCATGGACCAATTCAGCAATTATTTTAAAAAATTAAATCCAAAGTATTCTTCAGGAAGAACAAAATGCATTTATAAAATGAACTTTAAACAATTTTTCATGATTACAGTTAAAAATAATTCCTATTGTCAAAATAAATATGATGAGCTTATATTTGTTTAAGACAGAGAGAAGGGGAAACAGTTTCCTTTTTCAAGGCATCCTTTGGTAGACTGACCATACTGTATTGAAAAGCCACATAATCAGGAAGAATAGATGAGCAATACAAATTGGACTTGAAGAATTTTTGTTATTGTTGTTGTTGTTGTTGTTGTTGTTGTTGTTAAAGACCATAACTTTGGGGAGATAGGGAAGGGTAGTAAGCTGAGAAGGATTGTGGAAGGAGTGAATATGATCCAAATATATTGCACAAACTTCTCAAAGAACTAATTTTAAAATAAATATTAATTGATAATGGTATCTTAATGGCAGCATGAACAGACATGGTTCTAGAGAAGGTGCCAATAGTTCGATATCTGGTTCAGCTGACAGCAGGAAGAGAGAGACAATGAGCCTGGCTTGAGCTTCTGAAAACCTCAAAATTCACCCCCAGTGACAAACTTAAATCCAACAAGATCACATCTACTCCAGCAAGGCCATACCTCCTAGTAGTGCCATTCCCCAGTGACCAAAACTTCAAATCTATGAGCCTATGGGGGACATTCTTACTCAAACAACCGTATTCCACTCCCTGGCCTCCATAGGTTTGTAGTCATATCATAATGCAAAACTGCATTCAATCCAATTTCAAAAGTCTCCATAATATATAACAGTCTCAATATTATTTAGAAGTCTAAAATTCAAAGTCTCTGAGATTTATGGCAATCTCCTAACTATAACCCACTGGGAAATTAAAACCAAATGTAGACCACATACTGTAAATATCACCAAGTGAGAATAAGACAACTACCACAATTTTGAGCCAAATTTGAAGCAAGCTTTATTTTTTTTAGCGTATACCCAAGAGCTAGCCAGTGACTGCCTCCTAAATTCGGTTAAGGAGAGCAGCCCCAAGTCCATTTCTTGGGCCCTTTTATAAAGTAAAATCACCAGTAGTTGCAAAGCAACAGACAATACAGCAATAAGGAAGTACAGAAAAATTTCAAAAAACACCATGTGGTTGCTATGCGATTAAGAAGGGTTAAGGAGGGTCAAGGAGGGTCCAAGTGGGTCATAGAGGGTCAGGGTCTTCTAAAACACAAGTTAAAGTCATGGGCTGGGATAGGTCAGGCTCCAAGAAACAGACTTAAAAACAACCACTCATCTCTTACAGTAAATGGAAACTTATTTTTAACAATACAGCATAATGGCTCCTGCCTTCAAAGTGGAATAAGACAGAGTCCATTATACTTCCAAGATATAATGGTTCATCGTACACATTATCATTTCAAAAGGGAGGAAATGGAGCATAGTGTAGAAATACTGGACCAAAGCAAGACTGAAAACCAGCTGGGCAAACTCCAAATTCTGCATCTACATGTCTGATGTCAAAGCACTCTTTATATTTCCAATTCCTTTCAGTTTTGTTGACTACAACGTACTTCTCTCTGTTAGGTTGTTTTCCACTGCCTGTTAGCAGCTCATCCTGGCAGATATCCCACAAATCTGTAATCTCCAACATTTTGGTGTTTCCAAGGCAATCCAGGCTTCACCTTCACAGCTTCATGCAATAGCCTCTCTTGACCACAATGCAGAGACACCCCTGACACATGCCTGGCCTCAGCAGCTTTCCTTAGCCATGAAGGGAAATTTCACAATCCCTTTCTTCTATCTTTGTCTAAAGCCAGAACCACATGGCCAAAGTTGCCAAGCTCTTCTGCTTGCTGGAGCTGGAACATGGCCCCCTCATTCAATTACACATGTATCAGCTTTCTGTTTTTGATGTTTTCCTTCACTACTTAAGCCTGGTTGTCCTGGAACCAGATCTGTAAAACAGGGTGGTCGTAAACTCAGAAAGCCACTTGCCTCAGCTTCTACCTCTGAATGCTGGGATTAAAGGAATATGTCACTACACTGGGCTCTAAACTTTAATTCATTTTCACATGTTGGAAGCTTAGATGCTTGGGATCATGCCCTGAGGTCACCACTCTCTTTCTTCCATCTAGCATAAGATTTTTTATTAAATGTTTCATCTCCTTGAGCACTGGACTTGACTATATTACATTTCCTGATGCTCCTTTACTCCTCAAACTGTACATTTTGTATTTTTCCTTGTTCAGTTTACTCCTTTACATAATAGATTTGTATAAAAGTGAGCACTAATGCTCACACAGCATAGTCAATACTAGGCTATTTTAAAATCTCCTCTGCCAAGGCTGTTAACCAAAAACTCTTCAATTTATTCTCAGCCAAATTTTTTTGGACAAAGGCAGAAAGCAGCCATATTCTTTGCCAAAATATCACAAAAAAGATCTCTAGGTCACATCCTAATATTTTTGTCCTCTGAAACCTCTTGAGTCAGTTATAATTGACATTGCTCTAAGCACCACTGTCTCCCTCATTTCTACTAGTAGGGCCCATTAAACCCCACTTAAAAGGTTCAACTACTTTCCTATTTCAAAGTCTTAAAGTCCACATTCTGCCAAAAAGAAGCACAGTCATGCTTATCAAAGCAATATCCCACTTCTGGTTCCAACTTCTGTCTTAGTTAGGGTTTCTGTTAATGTGAAGAGACACCATAACCACAGCAACTCTTATAATGGAAAACATTTTATTGGGGCTGACTTACAGGGTCAGAGGTTTTCCCATTATCATCATGATAGGAAGCATGGTGGCATGTAGGCAGACATGGTGCTGGAGAAGGAGGTGAGAGTTCTACATCTGGACTGGCAGACAGCAAGAAGAGAGAGACACTGAGTGTGCTTTGAGCTTTGAAACCCCAAAACCCACCCCCTAGTGACACACTTACTCCAACAAGGCCACATCTACTAATAGTGCTACTTCCTGGTTACCAAGCATTCAAATCTGTGAACCTATGGAGGTTATTCTTACTAAAACCACCAAAAACGGTATTTTTACTTTTTTGATAGTGGTTATTTTTAAATACCATTAAGATAACATGTAGTACCTACCACATTATTCTTGATTTTATTTATTTATTTATTTATTTATTTATTTATTTATTTATTTATTTATTTATTTTAGGTGTGTGGGTGTATATATGCATATCATAGAAATGCTTGAATCTATAGTGGTCAGAAGAGGCACTGGATCCCTAGAACTAGAGTTATAGACGTTTATGAGCAACTATGTGAATGCTAGAAAACCAACTCCATTCTCTGTAAGAACAGCAAGTATTCTGAATCTCTAAGCCATCTCTCCAGGCCCTCCTAGACAAGCACATTATTAATAAACCAATATTTGGCCACATTTCAGTCCTGTGAAATGAGTAAACATGTCTGAATCATGCTGTGAATTATTCCTCTCAAACTCAACTCAGTTTAAAGTAGGCAAATGGTTTGTATGCAGAAGGTAGACTGCTGAGAAAGTAGGTTTTTTTTTTTTTTGGTAAGGCATGAACTCAGGCTTTTATAGTTTCATTCTTGGGGTTTATAATTGTTTAAATAAGTTAGAATCTGAAGAAGCAATTTTACCCCCCAAATAACAAGAGAAGAGAAATTCTTTTATCTGTATGTGTGTTCTCAACTTGGTGTTGCTTATCTTAATATTTCCTCAAGCTACTTATTTCTGGTAACTCTTACCTACTGGTCCATAGTAGATGCATGCACCAATGCCTAAATCTCCTAAGTTAACCATACATACAAGGCCCAGAAAGCTCCTGAATCAAATTTAGGGACACATATAGCAAGTACATGGGTGGGTGGACTAGCTGAACAACCTAATGAGAAACAAGTTTTGAAGCCTCTACTATGTCAAAAGGGAGAACTGTGAACCCATAGAAATCGAGGTGCTCAACCACTCTGCAGGAAGAATTCTCATCTTCCAGCCATGGATTAGTGAGTCATTCTTCTGTCCATTCATAATAGTGCAGCCTTTTTTCCTGAGTTCATGAAAAATGCAAGTTTGGCCTTTTTCCTCAGAATATTAGTGGTGATGACTAAGCATGGCCTGCTATATATTGCTTTTTTGTTTTCTTGATTACTGTTTAATATAGAGCTTGAAGAGGAGAGTTTTCAGTTACACGGAAAACAACATTTTGACAGTGAAGTAGTGCTACATTTTTGTTTTTGGAAACAGGGTCTTATATAACCAGGTTATGTAACTAAGGGTGACCTTGAACTCCTGATGCTCCTGCCACCACTTCCCAAATGGTGGGATTGTAAATACGAGACAGCACATTTGACAAAATTAAAAAAAAAATGAAATAAAATTTTAAATCTAATCTTCTTAGATTATTTATTTGTGAGAATCCTCCAGAAAAAACAAAACAGACTAAGTAGGTAATAGGTGATAAATTTAAAAGAAACAAAAATGATGATAGATAAATAGATGATAGAAAGATAGATAGATGATAGATAGATAGATAGACAGATAGATAGATAGAGACATTTACTGAATAACTGAGTAATTTTTATGAATAAATGTCTCATGAAACTATGTAGTTTAAGAGGTGCCATACTCTTCTAGCTACTTGCTAGATTGAAATAATACTGGGGACTCTCTCCAAGACTGAAAGTTATAAAAATAAAGAAACTACATCCAGAAATAATATTTTATCTGTTTTCTGTCATTATATAACCTAGTCAAGGTAACACATCAAACTAACCAAAAGAGAATATTATATACAGATTTGAAGTGAGGCACAATGAGGTACTTCCACTAAGGGTCCTTGTTGTTAGACGAAGGTAGAAGTCAGTAAAGACAAATCCATTATACAACTCTCTGCCTTGCAAAACACAGTCAAAAACGCTGTTTTGCCCACCTGTGTATGGCTAGAAGTCAACTTGGTTACAGGTATACAAAAGGCATTAACATGCTTCCAGAGGAATTATGAACAGCTGCACAAATTTATATGCAAATGAATAAATGTGTGAATGTATTTGTGCATGAATGATTTAATAAATGAAAGAATAATTTAAACCTTAGGCCATGAGGCTTCCAATATAATGAAATTTGATCAGCATCCCTAAGGGTTTGGGGTGAAAATAAAGCAAAGCTTCTACATGGGAAAGGATATTGAGAATCCTACAATTTTGTAAGATTAGGTTTTGAGCATAGAAACAGAAAAATAATTAAAAGATGACAAAGGCAGTTACAGTGACTTACTTACTAATATTGGAGTATTTAATTAGCAACCAGGAAAAAAAAATCTCCGTTCTTACAGAAGTGTCCTGGATACTGGGGAAAGAGACAGCTCATGTGTAAATGTCACAGGACTCAGTCATCAGAAATCACACAGTGTCTGAAAGTTTCCTCTTTTCTTCTTTACATATTTTAATCAGTATTGAATTGAATTACTTCTGAGTGATTTTTCAGGGACTGGAAACAAGTTAGAAAACTTGAGAAGGGGCCAGCTGTTCCTAAGGACACGGCTAAATACCAAATGTCCAAGCCCCATAGTAGCATTTAAGATGCAAATAAAAAGTAATCTATTTTATGAAAACTGGTGAAATGATAGTTCCACTACCATCTGGACCATTACTCAAAACTTGAACATGACTTGTGTCAAAAAGAAAGACTTTTGTGTCTAGAGAGACAGCTGAGCCGGGAAAAGCGATTGCCACCCGTTCATAGGACCTGGGTTTGGCTCCCGGTAACCACTGGTTGCTCACAGCTGTCTGTAACTGCTGTTCAAGGGGCTCCTAAGCCTTTTTTCATCTCTAAGAGTACTAGGCATATATCTGGTAAATAGACATACATAGATTCTGGCAAAATAACCACATACATAAAGTCTCACCAACATGCTGCCCAAATGTGAGCTGAACAAGGACTACACCAATGGGCATGCCAAAATGCGTGAGAAAAGTCCACGATACCTCAGCCCTACACAAAGAAATGCAGGCAAGTGAAGGAAGCTGGGAGCAGGAAGCTAGGCTTCCAGGGAGGAGCACATCAACTGTTTGTTCAGTGCCAAATGGTCACCCCTGAAAATATACATAGGTAACATGCTACAGATCAAGCATATGTGAATATAACATATGATTTGATATATATGTATATGATATATGTGATATAATACACATCATATACATATAATGTGTGCAATAACAATAAAAAAAGAGGTCATGAATTTGAAGGGGATGGGTAAGGGTATATTGGAGGGTTTGTAGGTAGAAAGGGGAAGGAAGAGATGTAACGATATTGTAATATCAAAAATAAAATAAATGAATGTTTTAAGTAATAACGAATTTTGGCTGGGTGGTAGTGGTACATGCCTTTAATCCCAGCACTTGGGAGGCAGAGCCAGGCAGATCTCTGTGAGTTCAAGGCCAGCCTGGGCTATAGAGTAAGTTCCAGGAAAGGCGCCAAAGCTACACAGAGAAAACCTGTCTCGAAAAACCAAAAAAAAAAAAAAAAAAAAAAAAAAAAAAAAAAGGTAATAATGAATTTCAATGATGTTTGTCGGTAGTGAAACTGTATATAACTTTTCTCTCAGTTTCTCAATATTGTCAAAACAGACTTTAACAGGTTGATAGTAGCATTACAGTGAAAAATCTATATATAATTCCATTTTAAAACACCAACTTTACATAGATCCATTTGGTTATATATGTTAATGCTGATCTTATAAACTCCCATAGTTGGCTTTAAAATACTAAATAAATGTTTAAAACTTCTCTTAAGAAATTCTTGAGGGGGTGTCTTCCATCACAGATTAGACTCTCTGCATACGGGAGACAGTTGTATAGCTGGGTCTGTTTGAGGGGCCCCTGGCAGTGTGATCAGGATCTATCCCTGGTGCATGAGCCGGCTTCCTGGAGCCTATTACCTATGGTCAGACACCTTGACACCTTGCTCATCCTTGGTACAGTGGGGAGGGGCTTGGTCCTGCTTCAACTGAATATACCAGGCTTTGCTGTTACCCCATGGGAGGATTTACCCTTTTGTAGGAGGAGCTGATTTACCCTTTTGTAGGGGGTGGACATGGGGGTGAAGGAGGGATGAGAGGAGTATCTGTGGTTGGTATGTAAAATGAATAAAAAAATTAAATAAAAAAATTCTAAGGGAATTGAATGTGCCACCACGTTGTGCCGTTTGATTTATGAAGCTCAGTGTCTTAAGACAAGGAATGATAATCGAATTAAAAGGAGATATAAAGGACGATCTTGATATATAAAATGAAAGAAGTAAAGAAAGACAGAACATTGGAAACTATTTAAAATTCACTCTTTTTAAAGTATTTTGACAGGTAATCACTAGAATCTTGATTGAGGACATACTCATTTTGCAAACGTACTTTGTAAAGTGAATTCTATTAGGAATAATTTTAACAATTTATTTATTTTTATTTTGTAGTTGTTTACTTGCTTGTATGTGTGTGTGTGTTGCATGCATGCCTGGTGACTGAAGAGGCCACAAGAGTGTGCTGGATCCCTTGAAACTGGAGTCACAGATCATTGTGAGAAACCATGTGGGTTCTGGGAACTGAACTGAGGTTCTCTGGGAAAGCAGCCAATGTTTAACCTCTGAGCTATCTCTCCAGTCCTGCTTTATTAGATTTTAGGGGATATAGAGTAGCAATCAAGCCACAACATGAAGGACAAACAAAGTGACCTAATCCATAAATCATTCTGTGATCTTCCGCCATTTGTTGTCATTCTGGAAGCCCCAGTGTTCTTATCAGTTTGATATTTGTGACCCACCAGAAAAGTTCTAAAAGCTCTGCCAAGTTTGAGCCATGTGATCCTCTATGGAAGATTCATGGCTGGCAAATTATTCATACAGACTATAAGGGCAGATGTTCTCAAAGAGATTTGTCTAATGTTTAACTTGTTGAAAAGCCAGCATGCAATGCAATTATATTAAACCAATTAGCTTCTTTGAAAAAAAGTTATGATATAAATTCTAGAAATTATGGTGACTCTCATGCATGTTTTGTATCTGTTAATTCAGAGTATTTTAATGAGTAAAATTAATATCTGATATTCTTGTTACTATGTTACATTCTTTCTCTAAATTATGTATGTGTGGCAGTGGGGAGGGCACATGCATTTGAGCACAGGTGTCTGTAAAGCTCAGAAGTGTGTGGTTATCTTGGGGCTGGAGTTATACACAGTTGGGAACTGCTAGAAGTGGGTGTTCAGAATCAAATTCAGGTCCTTTGCAAAAGCAGTGTGATCGCCTAACATTTAAGATGTCTCTCCAGCCCTACTATATCATCTTTATATATTTGTTTTTCTCAGTATCTAACTTATAATTATGTACACAAACACATAACCCTATTCTGATGAAAACAGAGAAAGTAATTAATTAATTAAAAGATTAATCATCTTCTTTGGCTCCACTTAGAACTGTTTATTCCCAGAGATAAAATATTTCCTCCCTAGATTTTAAACTTCTGGAAATAATACTCTAAATTTAACTTATCTTCATAATCTTCACTCTTAGTTCCAACGTCAACAAAAACTCTTATATTTAGAAAGTAATCAATAATAGTTAAATAATTAACTGGAACAGAACAGTATCACATAATTATGGGATAAAATAATTTTCTTCAAAAGCATAGGACTAATGAAAGTAAAATTGAATGAAGAAATGTATTGAGATGGATTGCACTGTGCAGTGCATAAGAAAATATTTGTTACCTCTGCCCTGTTTTGTATCTAAACTGGAACTGTGCTTATGTACCTGCCAAAATGCATACTAAAGGCTTCATAGAAGTTGCTGTAATCAGGTAAAAAGTTTGGGAATTACTGCTTTCAATCTGGAGAAAAAAAAAACTGAATTGTGTGGGAGTGGCTATGTTGAGATGAAATGAATGGATGGAGAGACGACAGTCACTCAAAAATTAGGATATGAGAAAAAAATTAAACACAGTCAAATGGCAAGTTAAAGAGACAAATATCTTGGAAGATTCAAGGAACAGAATAATAATGGGAACAGTTGAAACAATGGATTAGACACAAGCCACTCATGAAAGAACACTAGGGGCAACAACTGAGGAAAAGCAAGGGACAAGGTTAGATTTGTATTGACCAGACAGAAGGATTAGGTTTCATTATGGGACTAAGGAAAAGCCATTAGTGTTTTGACAAAACAGTCCAATTTGTGAAAGGCTATCTATGAAAGCTGTGTATGAATGGTACTGCACGAAAGCTTGAGTCAAATGCAAAAAAAAAAAAAAAAGTTGTCAGTCTAGTGATGGATAATAGAACTTACAAGAGAGGTGAGATGAAGCAGAATGAAGGTGACATGCGGGATGGTGTGCCTGGGTCAGGAGTGATACCTAGAGTAGGTTTCTGTTGTGTAAACAAGCGACAGCTATAGGATCCTGGTATGCTGATTAAAATAGCCCAACGTAGAATAAAATAATGAAGCTTGGAACCAAAGGAATTTGTCCTTCTGATTAATGAATGTTCCTCAAGACAATAGAACATGTCCTATGTTCTTATAGATGAAAACATAGCTCACCAGCCCTTCACTGTAGCACAACACAGCTGTTGTTGAACACCATTGATGTAACTAGGAGCTGATGACTGATGTTCAAGTATGTCAGGAGAAGGATGGAGAATGAAACAAAATAGTGGCAAAGGATACCAAGCCCTTCAAATGCACCTTACCTCCTGTCTACCAATTATTACCATGCTCTTAGATTTCTCTACTGAGCCATAAGAGGAAAAACATGTTTTAAATTGGCCCAGGAGTGAAAGTCTCAGCTCATTTATCCCCTATGAAAGAAATGTCTGAACAAACCACCTAACTTATGACCACATCTCAGCTCTGTTCAGAGGTTCCTAACACATTCTCCTCCCCATTCCCTTAAATAAAACTGAGAATAAATTCTTGAAGATCCAGTTGAAGCAAAGATATTCTTAGTTTCTTATTACTTAGTAATTATGGGATGTAGCTGTAATCACACCTGAAGTAAAGCGATTTTCAGTGCAGGGCTTATCAGACTGAAATATGGTTGATACACCAATGACAGATGGATCTGTTGACACCAGGATATGAAGACCACTTAGGTGAAAGGAAATAAATTGTGCAGACTTGATGAGAAGCATCATCCAAATCGATCTTCAGCCACAGTGCACAAGAGCTGGCTTTGCAAGGAGCACAAGCTGATTCCTACCGCACAGGGTATTCCTCTCTTGTCACCTACCCCCAATGCATAATTTTAAGTGTGGCATTCCAGAATGAAGCCAAGAAAAGTAACCCACGATGGCTTTGGAACACTCATTTATCGTTTTAACTGTTCCTATAATCCCATTATTTTATTTCCTTGATGTGTGAGGCACCTCATGCAAGAATAATCACCACTACTAGAGATTTGCCCTCCAATGTCCTCTGACTATAAACTATTTTATGTATCCAATTCAGTAAAACTGTCATCATTTTCCCAGTGAAGGATTACACTGTAAAATGGATTATTCTTACACATTTGCCAAACTAGCATTTCATATGAACATCCATGACTGTATCATGGGTGCTGATACAGCATGAAAATAAATAACTCAGAGTAAATAAATAACTGAAGGTGACAGGAAACATTAAGAGGCAAGTATCTGATCAGCACACACGTTTGTTCTGGGCTTTGCCGATGGAACGTGGTTTAAAGTTATTATTTGAAAGTCATCAAAAAGTACTGTCATTGATGTCATTTATATCACAAGTAACAATTTACAAATCCCTTGTACTATGATGGTCATCACAAGAGACTTTTCAAAAGCCATGTATGTCCTCCATAGCCACAAAGGTCTGATGAATTCACTTAACTACAATGATAGATTAAAAAATATTGGCATCCTTTCTTAGAAAGTTTTTGACTTCCCTTGTGTATCAGTTTGTTCTGAATTAAAGTATCCTGTATTTTGGGGTGTCTCCTCAAAACTTAAGCAATACATAAAATATAATAAAACTTTTAAGACTCAGGAAACTACTGACAAGTGTCAGGATGTGTTTGAAACTTAGAAGATTCACACTCCACACCTATGAGTTTGCATAAGCAGCAACAGCTTCTGGGCAAGAACTGACAGGTTGAGCTGTGAATGGACAATCTAGCTGAGAATTTCAGGGTGTAATTTTATGACTCATTACCCAGGCTAGGGTGGGCTTTCTGGTGATGTACCTGCCTTTGAATCTTCCATGTTTCTGAAACAAAGACCTGACCCATATCACTGTAAGAAATCCCAATGAATTCATAAACTCAGCACGTAGGACTTTGCTAGAATTGTTACTTTGTTCTGTAGTAGGTTCCCTATGTGGAGTACACAGATGCTTGTTCACACCTCCCCAGGAAAAGCCACACAGAGCCTTCTAAGTAATAGACAGATCCCTTTATCAAGTTTTCTGTCATAGCCTAAGTGGTGTAAAATAATCTTTAAGCCATTTCTGATCTTTCACTCTGATAAGATGGTTTAATAAAGATTATCTAAAACTTAGCAAGAATGAAATTGTATATCATACTACAGTAGGCCCTGAGAATCTCAACATAGCTGAATCATACAACAAAGACCATAAAATAGCCTTTATGGATATGATAGAGGTCCTTAAAGAGGGAATGAATAAATCTCTTAAAGAAATCAATGAAAAACACAAAAATATAGTACAAAGATGTGAATAAAATAGTTTATGACTCAAAAATGGAAATAGAAACAGCAAAGAAAACCAAACTAAAGGAAATCTGGAAGTGAAAAAATTAGGAACCTGAACAGGAACCTCAGAGGCAAGTCTAACCAACAAGGATACAAGAGATAAAAGAAAAAAATCTCAGAAACTGAATATAAGATATATTAAATAGATACCTCACTCAAAAAATGTTAAATCTATAAAAATCCCGGCAAAAACCATCTGGGAAATCTGAGACTTGCTTAAAAACTCAAACCTAATAATAATAGGAATAGAGTGGAAAGTTACACAGGTCAAAGGCAAATAAAATATTTTCAACACAATCATAGAAGAAAATTTTCCTAACTTGAATAAGATGTCTATCAAGGTACAAAAAGTATGCAGCATACCCATATAAACTGAACCAGAATAAAAGTTCCCCATAGCACATACCAATCAAATTATTAAATGTACAGAACAAAAAGAATATTAAAGCTGCAAGGGTGAAAGACCAAGTAACATATAAAGGCTGACCTATCAGAATTATTCCTGGATTCTCAATGGAGACTTCAAAATCCAGAAGGGCTTGGGCAGGTAGGTATAGCCAGATGTTTCTCTGGTCCTGCCTGGCCCCATCGTCTAGATGAATCTCTCCTACCCACAGTCCTGCAGCCACTTATAAAATAATTACTCAGAGGCTTATATTAATTACAAACTGTATGGACTATGGCTCAAGCTTCTTGCTAGCTAGCTCTTATAACTTAACTCAACCCATTTCTATTAATCTATGCCTTGCAACACAGCTTCATGGCTTTCCAGGACTTTCACATCTTGCTTCTCCAGGCAGGTGCTAGCAGTGTCTCTCTAATTCTCCTTTCTTCTCCCCTCTCTGTAGTTCGAATGTACTGCCTAACCTTATTCTGCCTTGCCATTGGCCGAACAGCTTTGTTTATCAACCAATCAAAGCAACACATATTTACAGTGCAGGGAAAGACATCTCAGAGCAGGCATGTGTACTATAAACATTAAGAGACCACAGATGCCAGTCTAGAATACTATAGACAGCAAAAGTTTTAATCACAATAGATGGATAAAATAAGATATTCCAGAATAAACCATATTTAAGCTATGTCTGTCTACAAATCCAGCCCTAAAGCAGAAAAACTTCAATCTAAAGTGTAGTGGGTAGCCATTCCAGCTTTGTTCTGGAAGTTCCAACCCCCATTGAGACTTCGGCAACTGTCACGCCTACAAGGCGGGGCCAAGGGAGGCGCCTGGGGACCCGAGATCCGGATCGGCGAACGCTCGCTTGGTTCCAGGACGCTGGATGGTGGAGGTAGACAGAGGAGAGCTCCAGAGAACACCGCTGGACTGTGATACACCTTCCCCAGACCCCGTGACCTACCTATCCCTTAATTTGTAAGTTACGCCATTAAATAAATCTCCTTTTAACTACGTGGAGTGGCCTAAATAATTTCACCAATATCTGGCGCCCAACGTGGGGCACGAACCCACGACCCTGAGATTAAGAGTCTCATGCTCTACCGACTGAGCTAGCCGGGCTGAGGGCAGGAGCCACCCAGGCTTTTGGGATTTGCCCCACGTGAGCGCCAGATATTGGTGAAATTATTTAGGCCACTCCACGTAGTTAAAAGGAGATTTATTTAATGGCGTAACTTACAAATTAAGGGATAGGTAGGTCGCGGGGTCTGGGGAAGGTGTATCACAGTCCAGCGGTGTTCTCTGGAGCTCTCCTCTGTCTACCTCCACCATCCAGCGTCCTGGAACCAAGCGAGCGTTCGCCGATCCGGATCTCGGGTCCCCAGGCGCCTCCCTTGGCCCCGCCTTGTAGGCGTGACAGTTGCCGAAGTCTCAATGGGGGTTGGAACTTCCAGAACAAAGCTGGAATGGCTACCCACTACACTAAAGAGGTTAGCTACACCCAAGAAAACACAAGGAATAAATAATCCCAGCCCAGTAAATCAAAAGAGGGAAACACAAGCACACATATCAACAGAAAAATAACAGTAGTAAAAAAACTCTACTCACTGGTAACTCTCAACATCAATGGCTTCAATTCGGCCAATAAAAAGACACATAGTAACAGAAGAGATGTCAAAATAGGATCTGTTTTTCTGCTGCATCCAAGAAATACACCTCAACATCAAGAATGGACATCATCTCAGGGTAAAGGGATGGAAAAAGGTATTCTAAGCAAAGAACCTAAGAAGCAAACAAACACTAATGAAAAGTGATAGGAAAGGACACTACAAACTCATCAAAGAAAAAATCCACCAAAAGGGCATCACAATTTTTCACTTCACCAAAAGTGAGAATACTCAAGAATGTATAAAAAAAAAAGCCACCAACACTACCACCACGACCACCAACAAGAACAAACGTTATTACAGTTTAAATCACATATTGACCTTACCTTGCACACTGAAAACAGGGGAATTCAGTAACCCATTCTGGCCATTCAAAACTCATCCAAACAAAAATAAAAATAAACAGAGAAATGCTGTAGCTAACTCGGGCTATAAACCAAATGGATGTACTATATTTACAGAATGCTTCACACAAACACAAAAAAATATACCTTCTTCTCAGCACCTCATGGAACTATCTCCAAAACTGGCCACAGACAATTTACATACATAACACAAGCATGTCTCAATGGGTACAAATAAATTGAAATAACACGCTGTATCCCATCAGAGCAACACAAATTAAAGCTGGATATCAAGAACAGAAACAACAAAAAGCTTACAAACTCATAGGAACTGAATAATTCACTACTGAATAAAAAGTAGGTCATGACAGAAATTAATAAGAAAGTAAAGACTTTCTAGAAGAATGAAAACTAATACATGACATGCTTATAAACTGATGGAATTAGTATAGTAAAAATGGCCATCCTACCAAATGCAATCTAGAGATTCAATGCAATCCCCATCAAAATTTCAACATAATTCTTCCCAGACCTTTAACAATTTTCAGATTCATATATAAACACACAAAAAAAAACAAAACAAAAACAAAAACAAAAAACAGAGTAGCTAAAACAATCCTGAATGATAAAAGAACTGAACTGCTGTAGGCATCACCATTCCAGACTTCAGGAAATTCTACAGAGCTATAGTAACCAAACTAGCATGGAACTGGCTCAAAAACAGACACGTTAATCAATGGAATTGAAATGAAGACACAGACACAAATTCACACACCTATGGACACCTGAGTTTTTATAAAGAAGCCAGAAATACATGCTAGGAAAAAAGACAGATCTTCAGCACAGGGTTCCAGTCAAACTGGATGGCTACATATAGAAGAACACAAATAGATCCATATTTTTCACCTTGCGGAACAACTCTAGATGGATCAACGACCTCAACATAAAACAGATACACTGAAACTGACAGAAGAGAAACTGGGGAATAGCCATGAACTCATTGGCACAGGAGTAGAATTTCTAAACAGAACACCATTAGCATGGGCACTAAAATCAATAACAAATAAATGTGACCTCATGATACTGAAAAGCCTCTGTACTGCAAAGTGTCAGCCTAAAGAATTGGGAAAGGTTTATACCAGCTCCACACCCCAAAGAGGACTCATAACTAAAATATATAAAGAACAACAAAAAAAAAACTCACTTAAAAATGAGGGGCATCTCTAAACAAAATTCTGAAAAGAAGTTCAAATGGCTAAGAAACACTTAAACTTCAAAAGCCTTAGTCATGATGGAAATGCAAATCAAAAATACTATGAGATTTCATCTTACAGACATCAGATTGGCTAAGACCAATAAAATTAATGACAGCTCATGCTGGAAAGATGGAGAGCAAGGGGAACATGCATCTGTTGCTGTTGCTAATACAAACTTGTATAGCCACTATGGAAATCAGTATGACAATTCCTCAGGAGGACGAAAATTGATATACTTCACGTTTCAGCTATACTATTCTTGGGCACATACCCAAAAGATGTTTCATCCTATCAGAGACACTTTCTCAACCATATTAATTGTTGCTCTATTCATACTAGCCAGAAACTGGAAACAACCTAGATATCCCTCAAGAGATGAGTGGATAAAGTAAATGTGGTATTTTACACAATGGAATATTACTTAGCCATTATAAAAAAAGGAAATCATGAAATTTTCAGGTAAATGGATGGAACTAGAAAACAAATCATTCTGAATGGGGTAACCTAAATGCAGAAACACAAATGTAGTATGTATATGTTTATATGTTGATATTAGCTGCTAAGTCAATGATAACCAGGCCACAACCCATAGAACCACAGAGGTTAAAGAGTAATGGACTAGAACAGACAAGTAGATCTCACAAGGAAAGGAAAATAGAACAGATAGTTATGGATGCCTGAGTTGGGATGTTGGAAGGTGTGGATCAAATGGTCAGGGGATAGGGAGGAAGGGGACAAGGGAAGGGATACAGGGAGAGATAGCTAAACTTAAGGGTCATTTCAGGGATAGAACAAATAAATAATACAGTAGAAACTTCATTAAATATATACATATATTAAGGGTATCTAAATGAAATCGCCAAATAATGAAGTAGACAGAACCACAACTGTCCATCTCTTGTCACAAAATGAAACTTCCAGTACCTTCATTGCATTACATTTAACTGAGTAGTTAACCAAAGGGGTCGGTCACATGGGACCCCTACAAAAACCTATGCTATTACCAAGATTGGCTGACAGCAAGACCCCATATACAGCACCCACACAACTCCATGAACATGGAGACATTGATCTGATGCCTACAAAGAGCATTCACCCAAGTGTCTTTGGTACAGGAATGACTCTGTACACTATCAAAAGAGAAATATAAACACAACCCAGTCACAAACCCTTTTATATACAATGGTGTCCTACCTGCAAAATATGAAAGGGCAACAGTGGCACAAACCTTGTTAAGTAACTAACCAATATCTGATTTAGCTTAGAGCCTGCTCCACAAGATGGATCCCATACCAGAAACTGCTTGCATGACTAAGAACCTGAGACTCGCTAGCCCAGTAACCTAGGGTAAAATCAAGTACTACTACTCTTAAAAATTCCTTTAAAAAAACAGCAGTTAAATGACTACTACTGACATTCTGCTATACTCAAAAATCAGTGGCTTGTTCAGACTTCATCAGAAAAACTTTCTTGTGCAAGAGATGGAGACGAAGACAAAGACCCACAGCCAGACTTTATTCTGAGAATGAGAGACTCTTAACACTTAGCCTTAAACAGGGTATTCTGTAAAATCCCTCCCCTCAGGGCTTAAGGAACCCCAAGGAAGTAGAGGCAGAAAGATTCTAAGAGCCAAAGGGGATGAAGAATGGAGTATACCCATAGAACAAGGTCCTCTAAATCGACAGGATTGAGACACATATGAGCTCACAGAGACTGAAACAGCACGCACAGGGCCTGCATGGGTCTATACCAGATGGGACCCTAGAGCTAAAAGGAGATGTAGACATAAGGTCCCATCCCTAACCCAGAATCAATCTCCAATAATAACCACTTGTAAATGAAAGTTTAGAATTCTTCAAAAGAGTCTCACTAGGGAAACAAACTACTCTTGAGGATAGGCCACATGCCTAGCACTAGATGGCCAAAAGAGAACATGACATCATTGGAGGTTTCTTTTGTCATAATGTCTTGTTAGGCTTTTTTAAAACTTTTGTATTTATTTTACTATATTAACATTATCTCTTTCTTTTTATCATACAAGTCTTTTTCATGTATATTGTGGCTTCCAGTTTAGTGTTTTATGGGATTCCTAAGTGTGCTAACAAGTTGGTCTCTGCCTTTATAGCTGTTCTGTGTACTTCTTGAACACATTTCCTTCTATTGGCTTGTCTTGATCAATTTTGATGTGATAGTTTTGTCTTATGTATATTTTATTTTGTTATATTTGACAAAATAATTGAATAAGCAAATAAATGAAAACCTAGGCACTAGCATAAAGGTTAACTAACTATCATTTATAAATGCTGGGAGAGGGAAAATCAGTTTTCTCCAATGGGTGACACTGGGTATATCAACAACTCCAGGGCAGGCCTCATGTTGAGGAGAACTTGGCCAACATATAATGGACTCCACAGATTTGTGTGTGTGTGTGTGTGTGTGTGTGTGTGTTTCTGTTGGGGATGTGTTTTTACTTTATTTTCTTTGTTTTGGGAGATTTTGTTGTTGTACTGGGTTTTGATTTTTAAGAAAAAAACAAAGATTTGTTTTAAATAAGAAAAAAATATAATAAAAGCAGTTTGAATCTAGAAGTTGGACATTGACATGTTGGAGGGGTGTGCATCTTTCCAAACCTCTGTCTTCTCCCATGTTTCTAACATGGCTTCTTCTCACCCAGACTTTGTGTTACTTTGTTTGCTTTGCCATTTGGCTTGTAATAGTATGACTTCACTTTTCCCCCTGTCTCTGAAGATCTCCCTCTATGTCAACCGTGTTGTGTTCTATACAGAAGTCTTCAATAATTTCTAGTGCCTGAGGACAAAATTCATTACTACGATTCATCTTCTGTCAAGAGCTTTGCTTTGTACAAATTTTGATCAAAATTGAACAGAATCTTTCAATTGCCTCATGTAAAGTCTCATCAATATGATGGTATATTTCTTTATTCTTTTGACATCTTCTGGCTGTAGCAAATGATTCACAGTCAATTAAATCTTTGTTCATGACCAATGAAGGAAAGTGGCCAAACAGATAGCAAACCATCAACTCAAACACCTGTATTCCGCATCTGTTTTTTCCTTAGTTCATACACTTTATTATTCTGTGATAGTTCTCTCTCTATACAGCTTCTATTCTGTTCTCATGTCTAGCTCCTTTCTTGCCTGATTTCTCTATGTTTATCTACTATCCCCTTTAGGTTCTATCTTACTTCCTTCATCTAGTTCTGTCCCTTCTAGGTTCTCATCTATCTAGTTCTTTCCCCTATCAGCTCCTCTCCCATCTCCTTCTCTTTCATCTGGCTCTTCCTCATTTTGTTCTTCCCCATCTGGCTCTTCCTCATCTTCCATCTTGTTCCTCTAGTCCTCTCTTCTAGCCCTTCAGTCTAGTTCTTCCCCATCTCAGTTTGTTGCTCTCAAGTTCTTACCCATCTAGTTCTTCCATTCTCTTTTCTCTTCTCCCCTTTGTGCCCTGGAAGTCCTGGTCCTGGTCCGAGATAAATTGTGTAAAGCTATTACTTAATGTCCACCTCTCCTAGGCGGTGTCTCCTTGTGGAATTTACCATAAGTCAGGAGACTTGCATGTGGGCTGTTATCATTGTTAGTCCTCGGAAGTTGGGGCCCACCTGGGCGGTGTCTCCTTGCGGAATTTAAGTCAGGAGACTTGCAGGTGGGCTGTTATCACTGTTAGTCCTCAGAAGTTGGGCACCCACCTGGGTGGTGTTTCCTGTAGTCCTTGAAAGTGGCTAAGGAAGATAATCTGATTCCAGAGAAAGCCTTTCCTGAGGCTGTTCTCCAAATACCTGGAATGTGTATGTCCAGAGGGTGATCAGTCCACACTGTTAGTCCTTCTTAAGGAAAAGTCAATTGGGAAAACTATGAAGGCACACATGATTTTTCATAACAGAAGACAGCTGATATATAACAAGCCAAGTAACACCAAAAACTCCTTGGGATTTGGCTTCCTCTGGAGGAATTCCCTGATCCCTCCAGGTAGTGACTTTGCCATAACCAGCTGAGTTCTTATGATATATTCCTGCGGCCTGCAGCAGTTCCCCTTTTTTCATTTAGTTAATTTTTTTTCTAGGACAGTGAATATGTAGATAAACTTAAGTTTGGAGATTTCTGAAAAATGATAAGTAATGATTAATTAACATTGATATTTAATCAATATTGTACCTATAATATATATTTATAATCAATACTCTATATAGATGGCAGGCTGAGGATTAGTTTAACCATCTAATAGGTACAGTTGTACATAGTCAAATGTGTCTGAATACTATGATTGTGACTTATCAAAAAGAAATGGTTAGTTTGGAACACTAACTCTATCTATTAATCTTCGGTTAGTGGTATTAATTTTGCTAACCTGTATTTTAAGGAGACATAGTTAACGAGTTACTTGAGTCATGAGCATCTGTGGGACTAAAGCTGCAGCTGAAGCTTACCTAATTTAAATTTGTAATCAACATAATATTAACCTATTAGCTATGAGAAAACAGTAATAACCTTTGTCAGGGTATACATAGCAAGACTTCCATACATACAATTCAAGATCATGGGAGGAACTTATACAATTAATAATAGAGTGTCTGTTTTACTGGACTTAGAAGGACGTGGGCATTTTGAAAATTTTATCTGAAGCTCAGCACAGGTAGAGAGTTAGTTCTTGGAAGGCAGCTATGCTCACCACTAGTTCTTGAGTGAATCAATTGGAGTTAAGGTGTTAAGTACCCAGAAAATATCTCTGATTACCTCCCCTGTTTCTTTTTCTTATATGTCAAGGAGATTTCTAAGAAATATTTGCAATACTGTATAGATTTTTTTCATCGAGAACAATTTGAGAAGTGTGGTACAAAAGAAAGAGACCTAGAAATAATATAGGAGGTTATTGGTTTATTACAATGGAATTTAATTTATCATTGTTGGATATGTGTGTAGGTGTGGGTGTGCACATGTCAGAGAATTCAGATGGAGAGCAAAAGGCAACTTATAGGAGTTGGCCCCTTCTCTTTCCTAGAATCCAGGAATTGAACTCAGGATACCAGGCTTGCCTGACAAGTGCTTCTACCTGCTAAGCTAACATCCAAAATGAGATATTTTTTTAATTTTACTTTTTTACTTTACTTTAAATTGCACATTGCTTCTATATTTATAATTGGACTCTTTCCACTTCCGATATTAAAATAGATTTCACAATTGGTCAATATTTCACACTTCTTCCACACAACAATCTTTCAATTTGTTACTTCAGATTTGTGAAAACACGAAGGTAAATTGAATATGCATTTTGATTTGGAAAACAGGAATTCTTCAGTGAAAGTTCCAGAAAAGAAATAGTTAAAGAATTTCAAGATATCTGAGTTAGAACTATGGTCCTAAGTAAGCAAAAAATATTTATAATAATAAAATATTGAAAAGCATGGCTTTATGTGAGATATCCAACTTTTTCCTAAGCTGTGCAATGCTATTTGAATGAATACTAACAGTTCTTAGCATGGGTAGTGTATCTGAACCACTCAAAACATAGCAAAGATAAAATTGAGGTGAAATTTATTGTAGTTGTTGTTACTAGTTTACATTACAATATTGTGTATTTACAAATGTGGATATTTTAACATAAAATGTCCCAAGTTTGCCACCTGAGAACAATGATGTCTATGGTCTTTGACAAAACAAAAAATTGAATTTAGTGCAAGTAATCCTGCCTGGAAAGCTCAGCGTTTGGTTGCTGTAGATTTTAAATGTATTTCAGCCAGATGCCTATATCAGCCTTCCTAACAGGCTCTTCCTGTGCCCTACCAAATGGATACTTTCCAGCAACTCACATGAAGTGAATTATGATTTGGTTATTGCCCAGAGAAGAGTCTTTGCTTTTCCTCACCACAAAGCTCTCCATCAGAATTAGACAGTCACATTCTTAATTCTACACAACATGATATAAGAATAAGTCCCTTTGGAGAAGACTACTAACTTGACGAAAATACCAATGCTGAAATTCTTCAGGCTCCACTCCTATTACAATTTGCAGTTTACAGACCCTGCTCTTAGCTACTATGCCATTATTCAACCATGAAGTGAGAGTCAGCTACTAAATATGGTGGACGGTCCTGGGGATCCTTCTCAGTAGTAAAGTCCTTAGCAGCTGCAAATTAATTGGTTTAAAATCCCTCAGCCTGGATTATTTTAAAGACATCCCTTTGAACTGGATAATTCTAAGACTGTGAGTTCAAAGAGAGCATAGACTATCTTGATTTCACTGTTAAAAATTAGTGCCACGACAATGACTGAATTTTTCTGGGAACATGCTCATTAGAACCTTGATTGTTTCACTTGACATGAATCCCCTTTCTTGAGTTGCCAGAGAGCCTGCACTCTTATCTGTTGTAACCCTCTTATGTATCTACATCTCACATAACACTGCAGACCCTGAAGGCTGTGCAGCCTGAATATAACTCATTTCCAATCCTGATTCAGATACATGTCATACCCTGTTTGTTAGAAGCATTTCCATAGTAGGATATTATAAGAAATAAGTCCATTGTGTATTATTTCTCTCAATGTAATATCTCTAAATTTTCTTTCCTAACAAAATGCCTATGCTCATTGAATTTTTCAAAAATAATCATATTTCAATTATTTTAAACAAAATAATACATTTTACAATGATAATTTTACATATACATATATCATGGTACTTTGATCATGTTCACCACCAACTCCCTTTCCCTTCCCTCATCTACCTCATTCTGGCTTCCATCTTTCCAAATAGTCCCTGTTCTTCACATGCATATGCATATGTTTGAATGTGGACCAATGTATGAGTGAAGATGAAATATTTTCTGTCTCTTCCTCTCATATCCTCTGTTGTTTTCCTGATTCCTTTAGACAGGTTCCCTCTATAAGTCCTCTCCTCTATTACTTTCAGACAAAATAATTATACGTGTGCACAAGTATTTGAATATAGATTCTCCTTATGAGGAAAACAAACGTGACATTTGTTTTGCTGAATCTGCCTTATTTAACTAAGGTTATAGCTCTGCTTCCATACAATATCCTGACATAATTATAACTGAATAAAAACTCCATTGTATAAATATGCTACGTGTATTGTATCTACTCCCATGCTCATGGGCATCCAGATTGTTTCTATATATTGGCTGTTGTAGATAATGCAGCAATAAACCCCTATGTACAAGAATCTCTGTGGTATGTTGACTTAGATTCCTTCAGGTGTATAACTAAGAGTCTTGTAGACAGATCATATGATAGTTGTGTTTTCACATTTTTTGAGGAACTTCCATCTTTATTTTTGTTCTTTTTTATTTCTCTTTCTGGTGTGTGTGTGTGTGTGTGTGTGTGTGTGTGTGTGTGTTTATTCAAAGTGTATGTGCATATGGGGGTGGACATGCTCATCTGTACACAAGCATTTGGAGGCCAGACATTGACAGTGAGTGTCTGTCTCCTTCTTTCTCTGTCTAATTTCGAGACAGGGTCTGTCACTGTAACTAGAGCTGATTGATTTGGTTATGCTGGCTAGCTAGTAAGCTTCAAAGATTTTCCTGTCTCCCCCTCTGAAACCTGACATTAAAAAAAGAGTACCACCACACCTAGCTTTTTACATGGGTTTAGGAATCCAAACTCAGGCCCTCAATATCACATGGCAAGCATTCTAACAACTGAGTTATCCGCCAAGCACCTAAATTTTCTTCTTCTTATTATCATCATTACTACTACCATTATTATTATTATTATTATTATTATTATTATTATTTTCATAGTGTCTAAACTAAGACATGTTCCCACCATCAATGTGCAAGTCAAAATACCATTGAGATATTTGTACATTCATAATTATCATTACATTATTCATAATAGCCAAGACATGGACAAAGATCATCAACACAGGGGTGAGTAAAGCAAATATGTTATATTAAGTACAAAGTAGAGTTTCTCCATCCTCACCAGGATTTGTTGTCACCTGTTTCTTGACGATAGCCATTCTGACTGGAGTGAGATGTCATCTTAACGTAGTCTTATTTATCATTTCCCTGATGGCTGACAGCATTGAACATTTTTTTTATTTCATGTTTCTTCTTTTGTGACCAGTGTCAGTTCACTATCCCACTTATAGATCAGAAATAGTGTTTCCAGCATTTTAATTTATTTGGAGTTATTAACATATTCTAATTATTACTCTCCTCTGTTGGATAGTTAGCAAATATTCTGCACACATTCTGTCAGCTCCACCCTGCTGATTGTGTGTGTTTATGTCCACAAAGGCTTTTTGGTTTCATGTAAACCCACATGTCAACTCTTGCTGTGGCTTCCTGACCTACAGCATCCCTTTCAGAAAGTTCCTACACACACCTATGAAGTGTTTTCCTCAGCATATTCACAATTTCAATGTAGCTGGTTTTCCTGTGTCCCGCCCAGTACACAGCCACTCAGACCCAAGTAAAGACACAGAGGCTTATATTAATTAAAACTGCTTGGCCATTAGCTCAGGCTTCCTACTAACTAGCTCTTACATTTAGACTCAGCCCATTTCTGTTAATGTATATGTCGCCATGTTTTCTGTGGCTTTACCTGTGTGCCGTTACATGCTGATCCCTGGACTGTGGGCTGGCATCTCCTGATTCAGTCTTCCTCTTCCCAGAATTCTCCTTCTCTGCTTGTCCTGCCTATACTTCCTGCCTGGCTACTGGCCAATCAGCATTTTATTAAACCAGTGTACAAAAGCATTATCCCACAGCAATTCAGTTCAACATGACTTTCGTAAAGGGTAAGAATGGGGTTCTCGTTTCATCCTTCTACATATGGTAATCCAGTTTTCCAGGCCCTTTTGTTGAAAATGCTGTCTTTTCTCCATTGAATGCATTTACACTTTTGCTACAGCCATGTAGTCATCTTTATGAGTCATCTATTTGATTTCACTGAACTAAGTGACTGTTGAGGGTATTTTCCCTACTCTGGTTCTATAGTATAATTCAAATTTGGACTTTTTTTTGGCCTGGGACTGCTTTAGCTATTAAAAGTATTTTGTTCTTCCATACAAATTTTAGGATTGTTTTTATTATTGCATCATTGGAATCTTGAAAACAATTGTGTTAAAACTCACAGATTGTTTTATGAATTTTAACAGTCATTTTTACAATGTTAATTGTTGATTCACAGGCATGGAGGGGTCATGCAATCTTCTAGAGTAATCTTAAATTTCTTTCTTTGGTGTTATAAACTTGCCATTGCAGAGGAATCTGTTGTCTTCTTGGTTATTGATCCACAGATGTATTTATTTGCTATTAGTTTAATTTGAATCAATAGTGGATTTTTGTCCTGTTTCTTTGTTAGCTAAATTGTTACTGTCATATATGAAAGCTACTGATTCTTATATGCTGATTTTGTATTCTGTCACACTGTTGGAAGTGATTACCAAATCCAAAAGTTTTTTGGTGAAGTTTTTGGGATCTTTTAAATATACATCATGTCACCTTCAAATAGGAATAATTTCTTGTCTCATTTTCCTATCTGTATCTCTTTCCTTTATTTCTCTTATTTCACTGCTCTAGTGAAACATCAAGGATAATATTTAAATAATATTGGGGAAAATAGACACAGTGACATCTTCCCTAAGTTTAGAGGGAATGATATCAATCCATCCCCATTTAAGATACTGTTGGATGTGAGCTTTCCATATATAGTGTTTAATATATTAAGTTATAGTCTCTGTGTTCCTTGTTTTTAGGGGTTTTATCATGAAAGAATATTGGACTTTGCCAATGGCCTTTTGATATGGTCATGTGATTTCTGTCTGCTATATTTATATACTACATACCATATATTGCTTTGTACATTTTGAACTATATTTGCATCCCCAGAATAACAGTATTTTACACAAGGTTATTTTTTCCAGAGCTCCTGAGCTGGTTCCTTAGTCATATATTTAAAAATAATCTTGACTCTAAAGATGATATATATGCATATAATATTATTTTTAAATATTAATTTTGTTCACCTAAAATGAAGATGCTTGTATAGTCCTCAGGATTTCAGTACTCCACAAGAGCATTGTCTTATAATTCAGGACACTGGTAATAATTTTTATTGTTACATTCCATTTATTATATGGGAGCTATACATAGCACATTATACCTATGGAGGTCATAAAACAACTTCCAAAAATTAGTTCTTGCCATCCAGCAAATGGGTCTCAGATGTCATCAGGCCTCAGGTCACCAGAACACCAGACCATATTTCTATAAATATTTACAGATAAACAATTATAACTTTCCTGTCTGCCATTCCTAAAATATTCAAGGAACAGGAAATATGAAACTTCAGCAAGCATACTGAGCATTCCTTTTTTTAGTGAGATAGGAGCACAGCACTCTTGTTGAAACTTGCATTAAGATTTCTTCGTGATACACACAAAAGAAATCTCCTTGTAGGAGATTCTTTTTGTTCTTGGTAACAATGAGCCTCAAGATGTTATAGCTGTCCTGTCAGGAGTTGGGATGGTTCATCAATCATTTTAGTTTTGATAGAAAAGAACAGATGATTCAAATGAGAAGGCAAAGTTGAAATTTTGGAGTAAGAGCCACAAAGATTCACTACCAAGGAGAAGTTCTGGTTATTAGTTCAGGGATAGATGCACATGCCAAACTAGTTTTAAATGTAACTGTAAAGTAGTACATATTATGCCATGGTATCTACTGTATAAACCAGAAATTCTGAAGTAGCTATTTATTCCTTCTGTAGCATTATGTGTCAGCACGTGAGAGGAAGGTAAGTCTCCTTTTAGTTTAGGGATTGTCAGAGAACCTTTAACAGTAATCACACAGCTACATGATCAAGGAGGCCTAATTCATGATAGGAGCTGATTTAAGTGGTATTGATACTGGGTGAGTATCACACCTGGAAGAAAATTACATCACTCTGTGTGGAAGACAGAGTAAAAATGGCTTCATTTTATAGAAATGGCTACACCAATATGTATCATTCCTTAGAGTATTTGCAATGTGACTTATGCAATCTATTTTCAAAAAGGTAAATATATTCCACCTGTTAAGACTGGTCGTGCCCTAAAGCTGCTTTGACCAATAGACTATAGCAGTTTATACCATGTAAATTGATGTATGCAGACTGGTTACAGGTTGGATTCCATCTTGCACAAATCGTAGGCTGAATCTCTCGCCAAAGTCCATCTGCAGTGGGATTCAGGTCCCAAAGAGAAGGTGTGGGGTTGGTGGGGGAAGAAAGGGACGATTGCACATCTGAGGGTTCAGCAGCTCTCTTTCGACCAGAAAGACTCTTTATTTATACAGCATATTACTACGGAAGTCATTTGGCAGGCATGTTTTCATTTCCCCACTAAACGTCCAGGGTGAAAAAGCAAAATATAGAACAGACAGTCTTATCTAAAACATCTTCGGACAACATATGTCAAATCAGGAAGTCACAAATTTCTCAGAGTCTGCAAAGCATAGGACCTTCTATTTTTACAGTCCGTGTCTAGGCTGACTACTCATGGTTGCAATATGTTAGACTGTCTGAAGTTATTTTTACCTTAACCAAGTTATGTGTAGAATCATTTGATGTTTTCTAAAATATAAGCTTTACAAAATATCTCATAATAAGCGTTTAACTGGCTGATTATAGAGTTTTTCTGTTCCTGTTTTATAGTAGGGACCTGTTCTTTTCATACACTCTCAGAAAGGAAGATTCCAGTATCGAATTCTTTTTCCATCAACCCACATTATTCTTATTCCCTCTACACAGGCTCAAGTATAAGGCAATAGGTGTACTCAGAAGCCTGCATGCTGGTGACTAAATCTCTTAGTGGAGTTTTGCTAGAACTTTGTCAAGCAGCGTCCTCTGCCTCAGGACTTGGGCTGTTCTTTGTGCCATGGCCTGTCCAATCTCTATTCTCCAATAACTCAGAATATGACATGATTTGTATATAAGATCTTTACAGTTGTAAAGAATTCATAAGAAATAGCCCAATCTACTATTACCACTGTCTTTTCTAAAAGAAGAAATAAAAAATATGGAAGAGGGACATGCAGAGGAGAGAAAAAGGTGAGACAAATAATATCTGCAAGCTGAGAAATGCCCGTAATAATGAGAGGCAGGAGAGAAGCAAGAAATAACTGCATGAGAGGAAGCAAGACCTCACTGGGACTGTACAGTCTAACTGGTAGACAAAACATGGTCTTTCAGTCATTCAGTGTAGGAATTTTGGATAGCAGCTACAGAAAACTCAGGCACACTCTGACCAGTTTTACAACCTCTTCATATGCCAATTTTGAGGACTCAACTTCTTAGAACCACACTGTTTGCTTCTAAAAGTCCAAGTTATATAGGAAGGCCACATGCAGCCAATGTTGACAAGGACAGGCTAAATGCCCCAGTGGAAGCCAGAAGCAGGGGTGAATGCTTGTAGCCTCAGCTAGTCAGGCTGAGGCAGAGAAAATCTGTTGCCCAGCCTGGCAACAGTATAAGAACTTATCTGCCAGTTAAAACAAATAACAAAGGCAAGCTTCCTCCTGGCAGCATCACAATAGCCAACCAAGATCATGACCTCCCTTGGATGTCTACACCTGTTGTGCATCCAGATAAGGGCAATCACCACCTGATCACAACTACGTGAGAGATTCCAAGTGAGAACTATGCATCTAAACTGAGTCAATCTGAAGAAACCTAAGATATGTCTTAAGTACAATTTGCTGAAGCCACTGGATGAAAGCAACAGATAATGAGAACTGTAGGCTTAACAGAGTTTTAAAATTTTTTTCCAATTCTGACTTTTAATAATGTCTGACATGTTTAATTATTTGGTACTACTACTACTTACTTAAGCAAATTGTTTCTGTGTCCATTGGCATGAATGGACACTGGATTTGGATCAAGAGGTATTTCAAGCATGATGTCCAGCCCTGTGAACTTGAGTTGTTTTGAATACAGCATTTGGAAGGAAGGCTAGCTTGAATAGATGAAATAATTGCAAAACACACCATAAGTAATTAGAACTCAATCATTCCTTCAATATAAGAAGAGTGTATTATAATGTCTATAAAAAGCATCTAGCATTATTACCCTGTCACCAAGTTCCCCTTCAGCATGTCATTATTCAACTAAAAACAATTACTGCCATAATCAGACTCATAAACATATACACATTTGGGGGTGTCAGGGGACTTGGCTAGTAAGAAAGTCTTCTTCCCTTGTTTCTGGAGTCTTGTTAAGCTATGCTGGTTAATTGCAGCATGTATCACCCTGCCCTGCCAGGTTTGCTCAATTTAATCTTCCTTTGGACTGAGATTGCTATCACATCATTTACACTAATCGATATTTACTTACACACCTCTGATGAATTCTTGGCCCACCTAAGGCGTCAGCACAAGGTGAGTCACCATTTCTGCCTTAGAGAGGAAAATAAATTAACCATTAAATACCAAGTTTCAAAACTAGAAAGCAAACTGATACATGAGACATTTAGCTTATTCTAAATCAAGAGGTAATCTTAATCCACACCAGAATTTTATTTCCCATTATTATTTCTCATATCGTTTCCTTTTCAGATTTATTTAAGGAGGTTTTTTGTCCCCATCTCCCACATTAATATTTCAAAATAATTCTAAATTTTCTATAATTGTTGCCTTAACCCAATCATTTTGCCTATGTACAAGTTGAGGGATCCTTATGCACATAATTTTATTCACTTACTAACACAGAAAATTTTCTCTATGTCTATATTTTATACTAATTCTTCTGAATCATGTATTTTTGTCATTTATATTTGATTATTCAAATCACACTCAAACTGTTAATACCAAATTCCTACACTAAAATTACAAGAACAAATCATTTCCTCACTACAGTGGACTTCAGTATCAATTTGAACACTGGTCTGTATATATTTGCTGTTTAGTGGCCTTTGTAAGTTTACTTTACATTTAAATTATTGATATGCTATGCTAAACTCCTCATACAAGTTTGTGCATTTGAGTTCTTAGGACTGTGATGGGCCTTAGAATTTATAGTGCTGCATATATAATTCATTGCTAATGTGTTTTACTGAAGGATACCTCAATGACTGAGTGACAGGTTGTGAGGAATTGCTTTCTCTGGAATTGAGTCTCATTGAGCCAATTAATGATTAATACCCAAAAACTTTGGCAAATACTCATGTGCTACTTAAAACCGATGCCAAACAGACAAATAAACCAGACAGTGCTAATAGAAGTAACAGCTTATTCTTAATAACCTAAACTAGGAGATTTCCTAAATCCGTAGAAACATGATAAATAACTCTGGTAACTTAAGCAAAGGAATACAGCCATGATTCTGGTAAGCACTACTGAGACATTTGTTCAGTTAATGATTCACAAAATATTTTCAGTGATTAAAAAAAAAAACAAACAGAAAAGTACAAGAAAAGTACATAGTGAAAGGTTGGAGAAAAGGCCCAGCAGGTAAGAGCACTTACGGCTAAAATGGAGGTCTTGAGTTTGGCTCCCTGTACCATATTATACAACTCACAACCACCCATAACTACCTCTAGGGAACCCAATGACCACTTCTGGCCACTTCACACACATACATACACACACACACACACACACACACACACACACACACACACACACACACCATGGCTAACAGATACATGCATATAAATAAAATCTTTTAAAAATTAAAGTCCATATTGAATTATATTTCACAAAAGTTCCGAATCTCAAAACAGAATCTGTATCAGAAACAGGAAGATGCAGGGTAGATGCCGATCAGAGAGTAGGATAAAGATTTCTAAGGGCAAATTGACATGTTCACAATCAATTGAGGTACATTAGCATAAGCAGAGAACCGTGATTCCTCGTAGATGATTTATAAAATCCAAAGCAAGTGTAGTTAATAAATGTTTAATGAACCCCCAAAGCCCCAAAATCATACTTTTGTTTCTCATAGAATATTTATAAAAACCAAGCACAATTTTATGGGAGAAAACTAAAATTAAAAAAGTCAAATCAACTGGGTCATAATAGTATATACATGAAACCATATCATACAAAACTTATTTTCTGCACATAATATTATTAGAACCCAATAAGATGTTGAAGACCTAGAAGTGTCACATATGTTTTTATGGATGGGTAAGTTCCTACACAAGCCAATTAATGCTAAAATTACCCAGTCATTGTGCTAGCAAGATGGCTCAGTGGGCAATGGCACTTATAGGCAGGCCTGGTGACCTGAATTTGATCTCCCACACCTGAGTAAAAGTGTCATGAGGAGATGATGGTGGCCGTCTCCACCAGAGCAGGTCCAAAGAATCTGAGAGACCCAAGAGGCTCTGAGGGGAGAGGTGGCAGCAGAGGAGTCTGCAGATTCCACAGTATCTCTGGAAAAGCTAAAAAAAAAAAAAAAAAAAAAACAAAAAACAAACAAAAAAAAGGGTAGGTCTTAGGGAAAGATGCTTTTTTAAAGTGGACTCATGAAATTGGAAAGAAAGATGGTGGAGCAGAGCAGAGCTCGTGGGGGAGAATGGTGAAATTACAAAAACGGTGATAAAGGGTATGGAGCAGGCCATGGGGCAGCCCTCAGACTGCAAGCACAATGGTCGTGCCTAGTGAGCCATGGGGCAGAATCTGTTCCCGAGTGCTCTGACTTGCTGCAAGATCACCCTGACTGTGGGCAACCAACGGCAGGATATCCAAGATGAGTCTCAGGGAAGGTCCACTATTTACGATGATCAGGAATTTACTATGCCTAAGAAACCTGGAATCAGACCAACAACTCGTTGCAATGAATATTTGCATGTAAAGCTGTTAGGGCAAACACATATATGTGTGTGTGTGTGTGTGTGTGTGTGTGTGTGTGTGTGTGTGTGTGTGTGAGATACTGCAGTTTGCAATGCCACTTTGAAGAACAAATATGCAACGGAGAGGTGGGAAAGATGGAGGAAAGAAGCTGTATATGCACAGTAGAGAGAGGCAGAACTAGAGAAGTGATGGCAGTGACAGGTGTGGGAGAAGGCTGTGGTGGGTGGGGGAGAACAACATTACCTAACAGGGCCACAGTGCGGTGTTTAGCAGCCTGGAGCTTGCAAAAGCTCTGCCCTGAACATGCTTCCAAGCCAAACGTGGACTGGACTCTGAGCAATGACAGGATGTCCAAGATGGAGAATGGCTCATTTTCTGGGTTGAATCTCCTTGAAAGACCTCCACAGTCCATGGCTGTGTCCCCAAGGCAACGTTAGTAGTGATGGTCTGTGCTACAGCCAGAGGATATGCTAGTATCCCTGGTGTTTGTGGCCGTCCCAGACCCTAGTGATGTCCCAAGATCCATGTGAATGTCCATGGCCCAGGCTACCACTGGAGACCAGGTTGACATCTATGGTTTGTGCTACCACTGGAAGCCATGTTGATGTCTGTGACCTGTGCTGCTGCCAAGGTCCATGATGATGTTCATGTTGTGCTTCAGCCAGAGACCATGTTGTGGTCCATGGTATGTGCTGATATGTGCGGAAGTCCATGATCCATGCTGCCACTGACTATAAAAGGCGAGGAAGCTTCTTTTGTAGTGGAATCGATGACTTCAGACTCACAGTTGAGAATGAGAGACATAGAAGGCTTCTGTGACAACCCCTCTTCCCTATCACGATCTCCCCAAAAAGAAACAGTCTAGACAGGAAGCCATTGAAAAGAATTCTTTTTTTTATTAAGAAAATTTTTTCATTCATTTTACACACCAATCAAAGATCCCCCTCTACCCTCCTCCTGCCCCCCTCAGTCTCCCCTTCCCAACCTACCTCCTAACCGCCCCCCCACAAGAAGGCAAGGCCTCCCATGGAGAGGTACATCCAGTAGAGGCAAGTCCAAGCCCTTCTGCCTACCTCAAGGCTGCATGAGGTGTCCCATCACACACAGTGGGCTTCAAAAAGCCCACTTATGCACCAGGGATGGATTCTGATCCTACCACTAGGGAGCCCCCCAAGCAGATCAAGCTATACACTTGTCTCACCAGGCAGAGGGCCTAGTCCAGTTCCATTCAGGCTCCACAGACATTGATCCAACTTTCATGAGTTCCCACTAGTTTGGTTTGGTCATTTCTGCCTTCCAAAATCAGCTTTCCTTCTCCTCCTCCTCCTCCTCCTCCTCCTCCTCCTCCTCCTCCTCCTCCTCCTTCTTCTTCTCTCTCTCTCTCTCTCTCTCTCTCTCTCTCTCTCTCTCTCTCTCTCTCTCTCTCCCTCCCTCCCTCCCTCTCTCTCTCTCTCACTCTCTCTCTCTCTCTCTCTCTCTCTCTCTCTCTCTCTCTCCCTCTCTCTCTCTTTCTCTCTCTCCCTCTCCCTCTCCTTTTATCATTTTTGTTTTCCTTTTTCTCATTTTTTGATACTTGACAGTGAGCCTGTTGAAGGTATCATAAATCTGACACCACATAGAAAGTCAACTGAAAAACAACAAATAAAATAAACATTGTTTAAAAGTACACAAACAATGAGGTTGGAGAGATGAATCAACTTTTAAGAGAGCTTGCTACACTTGCAGAGGATGAGAGTTCTTTTCCCAACATCCAGATCAGGCTGCTCACAACTGCCTATAACTCCAGCTCCAGGGTACCTGACTCATTCTTCGGGCTTCCATGTGCAATTGGACTCACATGCACATACTTCCACGCAGATACACACGCATAATCATAATTAAAAATAAAATAAATAAAATTGTAAATACCTAAATGAGATGATGTAATGACTTCTCAATTTTTATTCAGCTAACTGATCTTTCTTTACCCTCTATACTCCAGTCCCCTCAAGGAGAAAGCTCCAGATATTCAAGTGCATAAAATTGTGATGATTTAGATAGGAAAACAAACAAGCAAACAAACAAAAAATAGCTGAAAATGCAGGGAAGTGTACTTGCAAGGAGTTATCTTAAAGAGCTCCTATTGTACTGTTGCAGTTTGCCCCAAAGATGCACATGGAAGTTCCATCAGGTTTTAGGCCAAATATCATTAAAACAAAGTATCTTTGTTTTCTTTCATAACTCCTGATGTCAATCTGTTTCCTAAAGAAAGTTTAAGCCCTAACAAAATGACAAAGAGCCTCAGGCCCAATAAAAACCGGATGATTTGATTTTCTACTAAAAGGCATTAGAGGGAATAATTCAATAGTGTCAGATAATTTGCTGAGCTTGCTGCTCCAAGGGAACAAAATGTGTCCCATAAATGCACCACTTGAGTTTGTGTTTGGAAATAGCATGTTAAATGTCATCACTCAAAAACAGAACTCTATGGGGCTGGGGAAGTGGTTCACCCACTGAAGAACTTCTACGTAAGCATGAGGACCTGGGCTCAATTCCCAGCACCCAAAGGCTGAGTGTGATGACATCTGCAATCCCAGTGAAGAAGCTCACTGGACAACCAGTCTAGTGTCATTGAGCATTCAGTGATAGACCCTGTCTTAAAAACCTAAGGTGGGAAGTTATTTAGGAAGACATCCAACATCCACCTCTGACCTCCACATGCAAAGAACACACATACCTGCATCTGCCTGTTTGAGCACACACGTATGCTCACCTATAGAACGACACTTCCAGAGACAAATTGGCAACATAATCACCATAGCAATACAGAGGTGACAGACAGCACACAAAAGTAGATTTTAATCCCTTGTCCCTTTTGGTCACTTGGGCAGACAGAAAGTTAAGAATGAACAATTATGAATTTGTTAGACTTTTTAAAAATATTTTCCCATCTGACTCACTGGGGCTCCCAAAACTTCAAGGAAGCTTTGTTTTCAGATTATAACCTTCTACACCCACATCTTTTAGAGGTTGCTACTCATCTTGAATAAAATTGTGTTTGAATTCATCACTGATGAGGACAGAGGGTGGTTGTGACAGTATCTGGTGTGTATATTCAAAATGAATCTCAATCTGGTCTTGGGTATACCTTAGAGAATTTAAAGACAATGTTGACTGAGTACTATAGAGTGAAATAATACAATCACTTCTTCAAACAAATGGTGAATTGGGATGATGTGGGTTTGCTTGATGGGGAACAGGAAGAGGTATGAGATGATGTGCAGAAGTGGGAACACAGTGACCAATTGCTAAGCATCAGGAAAGAGACTGCTTTGGCATTTTGTGGCAAAGTCGCCTTTTTTTTCAGGGTGCTCTCTGACATATCATATCAGCATGTATAAGAGAAAGGAAGAATCTCTGTATATCCATGTAGATATGTGTGGCTGCACAGACACACACAGAGAAAAAGAGAGATTTGTTTATTTTAGAAGAAACTGGATCCCTGGAAATATTATTTTAATTAAGTACTTATTTTTCTTTCCAGTTTACATAAGAAAAATTAGTAGTATAAGTTGCATAGCAGTAAAAACCTTTTTAAAGAATTAAGCAGAAGGCTATACTGTGCTTTTGTTTTTTATGACTGCTAAAACAAGTGTGTAGAACCTAATGAGAACGTTGATATCTTTATTCTTCCACAGTTCTCTCTGGTTAGGCTTGCTCTTACAAAATAAGAGGTGAGGGGGTGAGGTCCAAATGGAAACATAATATATATGACCCAATTAGCACAACTATAGTAAACTTAGTCTCACTCACATGACAAAAAAGGAAGCAAGTAAAAATGATTTATTCTGAAAGAATCAAGAGAGGTAATGTATATGAAAGTGGGACCTATTTGGACTGGAAAGCATGGAGATAGATTTGGTTAGACCTCACTAAGTTACACCATCAGGCTTTGGAATCATATTTAACATGCTCAGATTTGATTCAGACAGCCATTACTATCACAGGATGAGGATAAAGGCAGAGGTACTACAGAAGCAACGGTCCCTGGCCGGGCAGTGGTGGCACATGCCTTTAATCCCAACACTCGGGAGGCAGAACCAGGCGGATCTCTATGAGTTTGAGGCCAGCCTGGTCTCCAAAGCGAGTTCCAGGAAAGGCGCAAAGCTACACAGAGAAACCCTGTCTCGAAAAACCAAAAAAAAAAAAAAAAAAAAAAAAAAAGAAGCAACGGTCCCATCCCACATGGAAGGCAAAGGGCCATGCTTGTCTCTGTGGTGACTACACCAGCCCTGGAAACTGATGGGCATTGTTCCACAGTAAGATGTTTCCTTGACACTCTTTTTTTCTAGTCTTTAGAACACAGATACAGGAAAATGGTTGATGTTATATCTAAATCTGATAATAGGTCATGCTCTGAAGTCAGTGAGCAAGCCAATAAACAAAGTGAGAGAAATTTTATTGACATGCACTTTTTTCCAAATGGGAGCAATAATTGTAATTAATTAGAAATAAATTTCTGCATAAACAAAGAAGAAACATTTGTATTTACTTGTGGAGAGATTGTCAGAGCATGCTAGGTATTTCTAGTCATCTAATTTTTAATTTTTTTAGAATCTCAAAATCATTCATGTTACAATAATATTGCTTCTTCAATAATATTTTCTAAACTATATGGGCTAAATGTTGTATTCACTTGCAAATGATCTCATTTCTAGAAATTAGAAATGGTAATCCACATACTAACAACCATGGGATAAAATCCATCCAAGGCGGATATCATGGCACCTGAATGTATTCAAACACTGATTTGTGGCCTTTCTTGCTTGTGTTTTTCTTCCATTAAAAACAAGTCACCATTCTATTTTCACTCTGACAAGAAAAATCTCACAAACAGATTATGTAATAACTTCTTTTCTGACAGATGTAAAATGTTTACTCAAAATGCAAGAAGGTTCTTTGACAGATAATTCCTATTATGTTTTTATAAAATGTAAGGTTTTGGAAAAAAAGAAATTAATAATTTTCATTGCTCTGTGCTCTCCTTTTTATCTTTTAAAAAAGTCTGACTTGATTTACTATCTTAGTTTTATTTGAATTTTCTTCCAAGGATAACAACAGAAATGATTTCTTAGGCAGCAGAGGTGTTTTCTGGAGCAAAGAAAATGATAATGATAAGTTCTAAGTATAATAGTGACTTGTACTTTGCCATCTACTCTAATTATTTAGACACCTCTGTAATCAGTGGTAGTGAGCAGTAGGTGATTGCTGTGCTTCAAAGCAAATGTAACTTCTTTCATCTTCTTGGGTTGAAACAGGATGACTTGTCATTAAGCCAGACACTCTACTGGGAGGTGAGCTGCAGTTTAGCCTTCTAATCTTCCATGTAGGAGAATGCCCATTTGTCTTTGGAAAGAGCATTGAAGTGAGACTGCCTTAAATTTAATGTATTCTTTGTTGTTGTTGAAGCAGCAGAGCCTCAGATCTTATATGATAGAAATATCATATAAGATATTTATATATCTTAAACCAGAATATCTTTAAGAGCTCGCTTTCACTTGTGACATAATGTGCTCATATCCTCAAATATCCCTAACCCTGTCCTCTGTTAATAGCGGGACCATTAAACGCCCAAGATCTCTGCTGAATAACTTATTTATGATAGAACCTGCCTACGCATGTTTAAATTGGTGCAGAGTAGATATTGGGAACTTTTAAATGTGTTTCAGCTCTAGATGTTCAAAAGGACACTGTGTTTTATGACACAATAGAAGTAGAACAATAAAGAGAGGCTAGGAAAAGGGTTGATTAGGCTACAAAAATAGTTAAAAACTCTTCCCATAATTGTATAAGGGAAGCATTTTTGAATGAATAATACAGACATTCATAGGTGAAATTGTTCACCTCAAGAAATATAGAGGAAAAACAACAGAGAGCTGGAAAGAATCCATTGTTTCCAACATAGTTACCAACAAATCCCTCGTACCAATATGGAAGAAAGTAAAGTACAGATAATCTAATGAACCAGAATAAAGAATAAAAAATTACAAGCATTAGTAATCATCTCTCAACAATGTAAATTATCTCAACTCATCAATTGAGGTAGACCAGTGAATAAGATTTAAAAAATAAAAAATCTAGGTTGTAGAGACAATTCAATGAGCAAAGGGACAACCCGAGTTTGGATCCTAGTACCATATGAAAAGTTAGGTATGCATGCTCCAGAAAATAATCCCCATGTGTGCTCATGAAAGCTACCTTAGTGAATAGGAAGACAAAAAAAAAGCCACAAAATTCATTATTTGAATATATGAAATTGTCAATAATAATAACAATAATAATAATAATAATAAAGCTTGTGCAAGGGCACATCTTCATCCACAGCACTGACAGAGGGAAATAACACTAACTAGCAAACCCTAGGAAATGGCCATAGACAACAGCCTAGCTCAAGCTGTGAGCACTAGATTTAATATGAGAGACTTTGTCTCAAAGACTATGGTAGAACTATAGAAGAAGAAACTCAATATAAACCTCAGGTCTCCACATAAGTGCACCTTGTATTCAAGGGTACTAACATACATGCATGGACACAGAGATGAAGGAGAGAGAGAGGGAGGGGAAAAATTAGAAAGCTAACTATATGGTGACTCTCTGAAAACACACTACTTGAAAACTTACATTTTTAACAGGCTGGTCCCAGAGGGTTCAACAATGGAAGCGATAAGAGAGCCTTCCTTTGTACTTACACACTAAACAAATATATGCATTTCTAGAAGCACAGTGATAACTAAGGTAAGATGGCCTGTTAAAGGATTCATCTATCTATTGTTGTTTGGTGTAGATTGCTGTGTTCTGAGCATCCCCTTAGAAGAACCCCTAAATTCATTTAAGAGTTTCTGACCACCTTTAATCCCAGCACTCGAGAAGCAGAGCCAGGTAGATCTCAGTGAGTTCAAGGCCAGCCTGGTCTACAGAGTGAGAACAAGGACAGGCACTAAAACAACACAGAGAAACCCTGTCTCGAAAAATATAAAACAAAACAAACAAACAAAAAAGTTTCTGACCATTCTGAGAAGTAAGATTACATTTCTGACCATCAAAAATGGTAAGGTAGTTAATGTATCTTAAGCAGCTGCAGTCTTGGTATATGTTTTTATATCAGAGGATAATTAATACATCAGAATGTGATAATGAGTAAAACTGCTAATTCTTAGGAGCTTTAGGAAAAGGCTTAGAAAATATTGTAATTAGAATCCCAGGCCTTATACACAGGCTAGCGAGAATGATGACACATTTGAAGTCATTTACAAGAATATTAGTGGTGTCTGGACTGGCCTGGAATAGGAAATTGTCAATGGATAATCCAGGGAATGTGACAGCAAGAGAAGCTCTAAGTGAGATCAAAACAGATCTATATCTCTGCTTTCTCCATTGAAAAGGCCTCATATTTACACCATAAGACTGAAAATGAATAGCATTATTTTACCCACGATATAATATATTTATATAGAAATAATTGTCTAATTCAAAATAATATTTTATAACCCTATAAAAATCATTTTCTAAAAATGAGATTCATTTGTTGCCAGTGGAGCACACAGTCCTCTCTGTCATATTAATTAATGATATGAGAAGATGTGAGTATAACAAACATATTTCAAGGAATAAACTGATTTTTCACATTTGATAGAAACTCAGTAGGTCCTTTTATGAAACATTCTTTTTTCATTTTTTATTAAGAAATTTTCTATTCACTTTACATACCAACCACAGATCCCCCCTATTTCTCTCTTCCCATCCCCCAGCCTTCCCCCCAACCCATCCCCCATCCTTACATTTTCCAAATCAAGGTCTCCCATGGAGAGTCAGCAGAGCCTGGTACACTCAGCTGAGGCAGGTCCAAGCCTCTCTCCCCTGCACCAAGGCTGTGCAAGATGTCACAACCTAGGCACTGGGCTCCAAAAAGCCCACCCATGCACCAGCAATGGATCCAGATCCCTCTGCCTGGAGGCCCCCAAACAGAGCTGAACAACTGTCTCCTGTAACCAGAGGGCCTAGTCTAGTCTCATGGGGGCTCCATAGCTATTAATCCACAGTTCATGGGTTTCCAGTATGGCTGGTCATCTCTGCATGTTTTCCCATCATGATCTCAAAGTCCCTTGCCCACAGAATCTCTCCTCTCTCTCATTGGTTGGATTCCGGGAGCTCAGCCTGGTGCCCGGCCATGGATCTCTGCATCTGCTTCCATCAGTCACTGGATGAAGGCTCTATGATGACAGTTAGGGTATTCATTAGACCGGTCACCAGAGTAGACCAGTCCAGGCACCCTCTCAACCATTGCCAGTAGTTCAAGGTGGGGTCATCCTGTGGATTCCTGAGAGCTTCCCTGGCACCCTGCCTCTTCCTATTCCCATGATGTCTTCATTTATCATGGTATCTCTTTCCTTGTTCTCCCACTCTGTCCCTGTTCCAGCTTAACCCTCCCATTTCCTTATGTTCTCATCCCCCATTCTTTGCCCTCCATTACTCCCCAACCCCCAGTTTGCTCATGTAGATCTCATCTATTTCTCCTTTGCTGGGCTACATATGTATCTCTCTTAGGGTCCCTCGTTGTTAGCTAGCTTCTCTGGAGCTGTGGGTTTTAGTCTGGTTATCCTTTGCCTTACATCTAGTATCCACTTACAAGTGAGTACACACTATGTTTGTCCTTCTGAGTCTGGGTTATCTCACTCAGAATGATATTTTCTAGTTCCATCTATTTGCCTGCAAATTTCATGATGTCACTGTTTTTACTCCGGAGTAGTACTCCATTGTATATATGTGCCACATTTTCTTTAACCTTTCTTCAGTTAAGGGGCATCAAGGTTGTTTCTAGGTTCTGGCTATTATGAATAATGCTGCTATGAACATAGTTGAGCATGTGTCCTTGTTGTAATATTGAGCATTCCTTGGGTATATGCCCAAGAGTGGTATAGCTGCATCTTAAGGAAGACTTATTCCCAATTTTCTGAGAAAATGCCATACTGATTTCCAGAGCGGCTGTACAAGCTGCATTCCCACCAACAATGGAGGAGTGTTCCCCTTGCTCCACATCCTCTCCAACATAGACTGTCTTCAGTGTTTTGGATCTTAGCCATTCTGAGAGGTATAAGATGGTATCTCAGAGTCATTTCGATTTGCATTTCCCTAATGACTAAGGATGCTGAGCAATTCCTTAAATGACTTTCAGCCATTTGAGATTGTTCTGTTGAGAATTCTCTGTTAAGCTCTGTAGCCCATTTTTTAATTGGATTGTTCAATATTTTGATGTCTAGCTTTTTGAGTTCTTTATATATTTTGGAGATCAGCCCTGTGTCAGATGTGAGTTTGGTGAAGATCTTTTCCCATTCGGTAAGCTGTCAATTTGTCTTGACTGTGTCCTTTGCTCTACAAAAGCTTCTCAATTTCAGGAGGTCCTATTTATTAATTGTTGCTCTCAGTGTCTGTGCTACTGGTGTTATGTTTAGGAAGTTGTCTCCAGGACTGGAAAGATGGCTCAGAGGTTAAGAGCAATAGCTGCTCTACCAGAGGTCCTGAGTTCAGTTCCCCAGCAACCACATGGTGGCTCACAACCATCTGTAATGAGATCTGGTGCCCTCTTCTGGCATGCAGGCAGAACATTGTATATATAATAAACAAACAAACAAATAAATAAATAAATAAATAAGTAAATAGAGTTTCAATCTATGAAGCATTCTTTTTTTTTTTTTTTTTTTTTTTGGTTTTTCGAGACAGGGTTTCTCTATGTAGCTTTGTGCCTTTCCTGGAACTCACTTGGTAGCCCAGGCTGGCCTCGAACTCACAGAGATTCACCTGGCTCTGCCTCCCGAGTGCTGGGATTAAAGGCGTGCGCCACCACCACCCGGCCCTATGAAGCATTCTTTTGACATAACCAGAGTAAATGAAAAAATATGATGATAATTATAGGTGGAATAATATGAGTGAAATACTGGTATCCTGGCAGAAGAATCAAACCAAAATTTAAGGTCAGAATCTGGTTTCCCGAATAGAGGGGAAAAAAGAAATTTGGTGACATACTTGCTTTGAGTGAGGCCAATTTACTGCAATGCAATTCATGTCAATTACATTCTAAAGAAGATTAGCCCCCAAGGAAATAACTGCCGCAAATGGAAAAACCCAATATTCTGCTTGGGACCTTGGCTGCATTTCCTGGAAATCTAAATATGTGTTTGCATAAATCGTGACCCATATGTCTAATCTAAAGCACAGTTCCCCAGAAATTAGTCAATTAACATTCACTCAAATCCAGTAACTTAAGATGTACTTTCTTCCTTTCTGATATGACTATTGTGATCCATTTGTGACAGTGACTTCAAACATCACACTTGAGGTTAATGTAAAAAGTTTTTGTAAAATGGCCAGGAGATATGCATGATGAGTCCTGTTATGAAGTCAGGTCTGAGATATCACCTCTCCCTATACTTAGGCTCCCTATCAGTTTCAATCTCTGTAACTTATTTTTATAAAATTTTACATATATTATTTTTTCATACTTGTGCCAGCTAAGGCTACCAACAAATAAGGATCATTTTAACCGACTTTCCCATGAATATATTAATATAAATTTGACTGCAAAGCCAGTCTTTATTTCTTTCATTTTGTTCAGATCATAAAAAACACATGACAAAGCACTCAAACAATATAAGCTACAAATCTCACATAAGTCCCTGACTACACTAAGCTGACAATAATTGATTTGTGATGCTGTAAATAATCTAGTTATACCCTTTCAAGTACAGAATAGAAAATTCACAAATGGGTGTCTTCATGCACAAGAATCAGAAAAGGATGGTAGTTGAATTGAAGACCTTTTGATATGACTATTCTAGAAACAAAAGAAGCCTAGAATATCTGTGCCCTGGAAGTAAGCTTTCAGAAGTACAGGCCAAATTCCATTTATGGGTTCACCAGAAACCCAAAATACCACTGATTTGTCAGTGGAAATATTAGAGGCTTATTTTCTTAGCTCTACAGGCTAGAAGTTCAAGATCAATGAGAGATAAAGGCCATCAGATAGAATCTATCCCATCAATTTCTTCTAGCTTCCAGTGTTTAGACAACCCACAGCATTCTTAGCTTTTCTAACTTCACCTTCAGATGGCCATGGCATTCTTGATGTGTGTGTGTGTGTGTGTGTGTATGTGTGTGTGTGTGTGTGTGTGTGTGTCTAGACTTTCATTTCCTATAGAGAGTAGAACATTAGCACTATCTGCTTAAGGCATATATACATGATCTCATCTTAACAGACTGCATCTGCCATGGAAATTATGTTTCTAAATAAAGCCATATTCTGAGGCCTAGGAATTAGACTTCATATATAAGTAATAGGGATAAAGACATAATTCAATCCATAGCATTTCCAAAAACAAGCTAATTGATGGTCTTAATCGGACTGATGGATGTCTAATTTTTAAAGATCTACTATAAATTTCAAAGGTAAGTGGTCCTGAGAAATGTTTTAAATTTCAGTCTTGAAGAGGCGACCTGTAAGAGTACACATAGGAATTCAGAGATGTTTAGGTGCAGAATCCAGTTAGATTCTCCAGCAAACATGAACTGGATTAGATACCACTTAAAACCAACAAGTGAAATTAGCCTCTGTAAAGGAATGTATACATTAAGAGCATAAAGAGATGAGACTGAGTGTCGTGGTTCCTCTGGAAGCTTGAAATAGATCTACCTCAAGATCCAGCATTACCCAAAAGACACTTCATCCTACTACAGAGACGTTTGTGCAACCACGTTCATTGCTGCTCTGTTCATAATAGTCAGGAAATATATGTCCCTCAAGACATGAATGGATAAAGAAAACATGATACACACTTACACAATGAAGCGTTACTCAGCTATTAGAAAGTGAAATCATGAGCTTCTCAAGTAAATGGATGGAACTTGAAAAAAATCATCCTAAGTGAGATAATCCAGACCCAGCAGACAAATATGGTATGTATTTACTTGTATGTGGATGTTAGCTGCTAAGTTTTTGGTGAGCAAGCTTCAGTGTGTATAATCACAGTGGATAGATTGAGAGCAAGGAGTTAGGGGGAGGAATAGATTTCCCTAAGATGGGAAAATAGAATAGATAGTTATGGATGTGTAAGGTGGGATTCGGAGGCTGGAACTCGAGGATCAAACAGGGAGGGAAGATAAGAAGGGATGAGGGAGGGAGTACATTGAGGATAGATAAAATTAAGGGCTATTTTATGGGTCATATGGAAAACTAATACAGTAGAAGCTTCCATATATATATATATATATATATATATATATATATATATATATGCATATGAAGGTGATCTAAAGGAAATCATGAAATAACAAGGGAGGCAGAGCCCTAACTAGATATCTCTCATCTCCAAATGAAGCTTCCATTACCAGAAGATGCATTTGATGATCAAAGATACATTATATTAAATATAGTAGGTTATATCTAATCATGTTGTTGACCAAGGCTGCCCATGGACTCTTCCAAACAATGCAGGCTATTAAAAGGTGATTCATTGCTCTCTACAAACTGACAGTAAGTCCCTCTTGCTGAAAACAAAATCTACATAACTCATTGAACCAGAGAAGTTGAGCATGTGCCCACATAGAGCCTTCACCACTACTGACTAGTGTTCATGGTACTGGGAGGTACCTTGTACACCACTAATGGGAAAAGGTAAATGCTGACTGAGTTATAAACTCATGTGTCTATGATGGTAACCTGCCTGCAAGATGTGCTAGAGCTCTAGTGAGACAATGCTGTGGAAGTTACCAATGACTATCTGATTGGATTTAAGGCCCACTCCATGAGATGGAATACATCCCAAACACTGCTCAGGTGGCCAAGAACCTGAGACCAGATAAGCCAGGGACCTGTGGGAAAACCAAATAATATTACTCTACTAAAGAAACACCAATAAAATGACTCCCAATAACATTCTGCTATAATCATAGATCATGGACTTAACCAACTACCACTGGAGAGGCTTCTTCCTTCAATAGATAGGAACAAATGCAAAGACTCACAGCTAGACAATGTGGGAAGAAGACCTGATAAGGCTCGATCATAATTCAAATGTCTCCATCAATGCCATCCCCCTCGGGGATCAGGAAACCCTGTGGAAGAAGACCCAGAAAGACTGTAAGATGTAAGAGCCAGAGGAGATGGGGGACACGAAGGAAACACGGCCTTTTAAATGGAGCAGTACCAACATACATATGAATTCACAGAGACCATGGGAACATGCACAAGGGCTGCACAACTCTAACGCCAGATGGAGTCTCAGCACTGAGAGGTCAAGTGAATACAAGCACCCATCCCTAACCCGGAAGCTACCTCCAATTGATAACTACTCACAAATGAAAAAAAAAATCAGTTCTCTCCAACGGAGTCTCACTGAGGATACAAAGCACTCTTAACAGCAGGACTCACGCCCAGCAGTAGACGGCCAACACAAAATGAACTCAATGGCAATGTTGAAGGCTCTTTGTTTCATGATGTTTTGTCATGACATTTTTTTTAACCTTACAGATTTTTTTTTGTGTATCTATTATGGCTTCTGGTTTTGTGTTCTTATGGGGTTCCTGTGTGTGCAAATTTGTGTGTCTCTGTGTCTATAAGTTTTTCTTGTGTTTTTCATTCAGCTCTTCCTCCTTCCCCTTCTCTTCCTCCTCTTCTTCTTCCTCCTCCTCTTCCTCCACTTCCTCTTCCTCTCCTCCTCTTCTTCTTTTAATTTGTCCTAATCTGGTTTATCTACTTTTATTTTATATTATATTTATATAATTTATTATATAAATTTAATTATATATTAAATCTTGGTTTATCTTATTTTATCATTATTCTTTTTTTAAGATTTATTTATTATATATACAGTGTTTTGCCTGCATGTATGCCTGCACACCAGAAGAGGGCACCAAATCTCATTTTAGATGGTTGTGAGTCACCATATGGTTGCTGGAATTGAACTCAGGACCTCTGGAAGAGCAGGCAGTGCTCTTAACCTCTGAGTCATCTCTCCAGCCCTTATTATTCTTTAGATGTCTGTTCTAATGAGAAGCAGAAAGGGTGTAGATTTTGATGGAAGAGGAGATGGAAAGGTTCTCAGAGGAGTTGAGGGAGTGGAAACCATAATCAGAATGTATTATATAAAAATCTATTTTCAATACAAGCAAAATAGAATTTAAAAAGAGTATGAAGATAGCAGTATTTCCCAATCTTATATTCTTTCAATCTTTCTGCTTTCTCTGAGTCTTGTGAAGGAGACAATGTGATGTAGATCTCACAGTTAGGGCTCAGCACTCCACACTCACTTATACTTTGATTAGTTTTGAGTCTCTATATTAACCATGATCTATTACATAAAGAATCTTCTCTGATGAGGTCTAAGAGTTGTACTAGCCAATGATGATAAGGCTACTTGAAACAGACTTCAATGAGAAAAATTGCACACTTTATTTAGAGAGCAGTTTGCTACTGTGTCCCCTTAGAAAAATAATAGTAGTGGGGTTTATAACCCCCAACACACACTCATGGATTCTTGGCCAGGTTTATAGTACAAGAAACAAGTTCCCTCCTATAGAAGTGGATGTGTGTTTGAGGGGGTCCTGGATGACAAGAGAATGGGGGATATGATCTAAATATATTGTATTCGTGTATTTCGTTATCAAAAGTAAATCACTTTTTAAAAGACTATAATCATGCTTAGCCATGTCTTGGTGATTCTAAACACCAAAGTTCAGACAACCTCCTCTGTTTCAGATCCTATCTATTTGCACATCAATATTTCCAATATACAAGCCCCATGAAGCTGCAACAGAAAGGAAATAACAAGATCAACAAAGATCGTGACTTTATTCATGGAACCACTGTAATAACCTTCTCACTTCCATTTTAAAGCAATCTATATAAGTTTCTAAAAGAAAAATGAAGATTTGATTCTTGGACTATTTGTTGATGTTTTGCAACCTAGAAGCAAGGGACGAATTTAAATTCCCTACCATGTTAATCCAAGTGTGGCCTGAGAGTAAAATGATTGATTTTGACATGAGATTATCATAAACAAATGGCAACAATAAGTGTTGGAGAATTTGGTTTCAATAAGTCTTACTATTCTGTCTCCAATATGGGTAAGTTTCAAACATGCATTTAATATTGATAATAAGGCTGCTTGAAACAGACTTCAATGAGACAAATGCACAGTTTCCAAGGATTTGGCAAAGACTGCAAGTCCACTTAGCCCAGGAGACAGAAAAGACTCAAACTCCTGAGAATTCTGAAATTTCACATCATGTGTTTGGTAACATTTTATATCATTAAAAATGATTTAACTCAACATGATGTATAACTGGAAAAGGAATGCACAGATTAAATGTAGGATTTCTCAGACTTCCCAAGGAAATTGGCAGTAAATTTCACAAGGTAACACACACAAGGTAAGACAAAACTAACACACACAGAAAATGTAGTTTGAAGAGAAGGTACTCGAACAATGAGCAGATGAACAAGTAATTAGAAGAGCCCACACTGAAAATGGCAAATGCTGAGTTGGGTATAAGTTCTGCTACACGCTAAATGAGTAAAGTTATGGTCTTTATTAAGTATGATTTAGATTGGAATAAATTTATATATACACAAAAAACATTACCCCTAGCTAAACATCACTCCACAAACATAAAGCTCAGATTCTGCCTGGGTAAAAGTAAGATTAAGGAACAGCATTCTGACTCTTACAATGACAGTTATTTTGAAGGTCACCAGATGGGATTTAATTGGGTTACTTAATTCATTTATTTTCTTGTTTGTTTGTTTGGTTTTGGGCAGGGTTCCATATATCCCAGGTCAGTATCAATTACCTATATAACTAAGAATGGCTTTGAACACCTAATCTTCCTGTCTTTACCAGCTAAGTGCTGGGATACAGGTACACACAACCTATCTAGCAAATATATGTGTATGTATCTCATTCTGTGTGTGTGTGTGTGTGTGTGTTTGTATGCATGTATTTGTCTGTGTGTATCTCTCTCTCTTTCTCTCTCCCTCTGTGTATGTGTGTGTGCATGCATGCATGCATGCGCACATGCGTGTGTCTGTGTCTGTGCATATGTATTTGTCTGTGTATATCTGTGTGTTTCTCCGTGTCTATGTGTTTGTGTGTTTGTGTGTGTGTGTGTGTGTGTGTGTGAGTTAAGTGTGCACACACTTTGCATGCAGTTCTTAGAAATGAAACCAGGGCCTCCCTCACAGTAGGTCAACACTCTAACACTGAGTTTTACATCCCAATTGTGTAACCTATTTTGTTTTAGGAAAATTTTCCAAGTAGAGTCCTTTTACAGCTCCATGTTTGGGGTTGGAAGAAAGCTTGCTACATTTCAGCAGGAGTATATTCATCTTTCAAATCCCAAACAGCATCTCTATCAATTAAAGCTAATTGGCCTCCCAAGGGTCAAGGCATAAAACAATCACCAATTATGATTGTAGAGAAATATGAAAAGGTTGCTACCCTTTGTGAGCTACTCAAAATTTCTTCTGTAATCATACCTTGTTTTTCCTTAGAAAATGTTGTAGTTGAAAATTAGAAATTTAATTTGGGAAAGCAAACTGTGACAAGTTCTTTAGAGTTTTATGTGGAGAAAGATATGATCCCACCCACACATCATCATTTAAGTGATGCCAGTAAACATAATCATACACTATACTTCTTGACATATTTAGCTCCAATTAAATATTTTGCAAAATTAAAAAAAACACATATTTTAGGTTAATTACTGCATTAAAATTAATCCAAACTTATCAGTAAAAGCTTCACTGTATTCTTCAATCTATTGATTCAGTAATATAGAGGAGACCAACCACAGTTTGTCCAGCTGGACAGTGTCTGTAGCTTTAGCAGTAAAAAACCCTGGAAACTGCCACAACTAATAGGCAGGTAGGATCACTCCAAGGTAGTCTGTTGGGGCTGCTCTAACAAACATCTGAGTGTATGTACCTTATAAAGAACAGAAGTGTATTTCTAGCAGTTCTGACCCTGGAAATCCCACAGGCACGGCCCAGTATATTATACTGGGTAGGGAAGACTGTTCTCTTTCCAAGATGGTACCTTAATACAGCATTCTCCAGGACAGAGGATGCTGTGTCTTCACAGGACGGGAAAGACAGAAGGGTGAATGCGAGGAAACTCCTTCTATGAAGTCATTTTTATGTGGACCCTTAATCTATGAGGACTCTCTTCCCATTATTTAATTTCCTGCCCAAATTGTTGCACTGATGATTCGATTTTGACATGAAGGTTGGAGAGGGAAATCTATTTAAACCACAGTGGTTTACATAATGGCACCCTTGTTAAGAAAACCGATTGGGGAAGGACAGGGGGGTGTGAGGTGGGAGGACAGGGGAATCCGTGGCTGATATGTAATATTAAATTAATTATAAAAAATAACATAAAAAAGGAAAACCAGAACTAAGGCTTCAAGCTGGAAAATCTACATATGTCCTCTTTTTATGAACATTTTGCTTGGATAATAGTAATTTCAGAGCAATTAGATTTCATATGTGGAGACTAGGGCACCCAAGTAAGTATAATCCAACAAAAAAGCTAGATGTCTCATTCTTATTCTATTTCCTGAAAAATATTTGTAAGGTACTCAGGGTCTTTCCACAGCTTTGTATGAGTTTTAAGCAAGCCAGTGACCCATCCAGACTCAAGAGGTGAGAGAAAGTGTTTATTGCTTCAGTGGTGTCAGTGCCAAACCGAACTTGGAGAGCAGAGATAATGCACATGTTGAGACCATTATTTGCTGCTTCTGACCCAAAGCTAATGTTTTCTAGTTTCCTTTATTACATGTTCTATACTTGGCTTAAGAAAGTTGACAAAGCTCTGTGTCTTGGGACAGGTCTGTAAGCCCAGCTACATAGGAGGCTGTAGTAGAATGGTCCGAAGTTCAAGGCCTGCTTGGACTACATAGAAAATCTACAGTGAGAGCTGGGCGGTGGTGGTGCACGCTTTAATCCCAGCACTTGAGAGGCAGAGGCAGGCGGAACTCTGTGAGTTCCAGGCCAGTCTGGTCTACAGAGTGAGTTACATGCTCCAAAGCTACACAGTGAAACTACAGTGTAGTGCTCCAAAGAGTTTTTCTGACTTTATGATTAAATAACTAACATCTTTGTGTGAGTTTATTTGTTTTGTTCCTAGGGCAGCAATAAAAATCAACAGCTCAGGCTTCAAATCTAACATATTGCATTTCATTTTTTATTTTATTTTTTTACTCATTTTACATACCAACCACAGATCCCCATCTCAGCCCTCCTCCTGCTCCCCCTCCTCCCTTCCTTCCACAGGGTAAGTTCTCTCATGAGGGGACAGCTAAGTCTGATACATTTAGTTGAGGCAGGACCAAGACCCTCCCCACTTCACCAGGGGTGAGCAAGGTGTCCAACCATAGGTAATGGGATCCAGGAAGCTGGCTCATGTACTAGAGATAGATCCTGATCACACTGCCAGGCGCCCCACAACCAGATGCAGCTACACAACTGTCTGCTTTATGCAGAGAGTCTAGTCCTGTTCCATGCAGGTTCCACAGCTGTTGGTCTAAAGTTCCTGAGTTTCTTTAAGCTTGGTTCAGTTGTCTCTGTAGATTTCCACATCATGATCTAAACCCCCCCTTGTTCATGTAATCCCTCTTCCCTCTCTTCAACTGGACTACTGGAGCTCAGCCTGGTGCATGGTTGTGGATCTCGGCATCTGCTTCCATTAGTTACTGAATGAAGGTTCTATGATGACAGTTAGGGTATTTACCAATCTGATTACCAGGGTAGGCCAGTTCAGGCACCCTCACCATTGTTGCTAGTAGTCTAATCTGGATTTATCCTTGTGGATTCCTAGGAATTTCCCTAGCACCAGGTTTCTCCCTTACTCCATAATGTGTCCCTCTATCGAGATATCTCATTCATTGCTCTCCCACATTGTCCCTCCCCCAGCTCGACCATCCCTTTACCACATGTTCTCATTGCCCCATCCCCTATCTTCTATTGCCGCCGCCTTCGCCCCCCCCCCCCCCCCCCGTGTTCATCCCCAGTTTGGCTCATCCCCAGTTTACTCATCTGGATCTCCTCTGTTTCCCTTTCCCAAGGTGATCAGTCAATCCCTATTAGGGTCCTCCTTGTTATGTAGCTTCTCTGGAATTGTGAGTTGTAGTCTGATTATCCTTTGCTTTATATCTAGTATCCACTTATGTGTGAGTATATACCATGTTTGTCTTTCTGAGTCTGGATTACCTCACTCAGAATGATATTTTCTAGTTTCATCCATTTGCCTACAAATTTCATGATGTCTTTGTTTTTTACTGCTGAGCAATACTCCATTGTGTGTATGTACCACATTTTCTTTATCTGTTCTTCAGTTGAGGGGCATCTAAGCTGATTCCAGGTTTTGGCTATTACAAACTAGTTGCTGCTGCTATGAACATAGTTGAGCAAGTGTCCTTGTGGTATGCTTAAGCATCCTTTGGGTATGTGTCCAAGAGTGGTATCATTGGGTCTTGAGGTAAATTGATTCCCAATTTTCTGAGAAGTCACCATACTGATTTCCAAAGTGGTTGTACAAGTTTGCACTCCCACCAACAGTGGAGGAATGTTCCTCTTGTTCCACATCTTCTCCAACATAAACTGTCATCAGTGTTTTTTGATCTCAGCCATTATGAGAGGTATAAGATGGTATCTCAGAGTCATTTTCATTTTCATTTCCCTGATGACTAACGATGCTGAGCAATTCCTTAAATGTCTTTTGGCCATTTGGGATTCTTCTGTTGAGAATTCTATGTTTAGATCTGTAGTTCATTTTTTAATTAGATTGTTTAGTATTTTGCAGTCTACTTTCCTGAGTTCTTTATATATTTTGGAAATCAGCCCTCTGTCAGATATGGGGTTGGTGAAAATCTTTTCCCATTCTGTAGGCTGTCGCTTTGTCTTGTTTACTGTGTCCTTTGGCCTACAGAAGCTTCTCAGTTTCAGGAGGTCCCATTTATTAATTGTTGTTCTTAGTGTCTGTGCTACTAGTGTTATATTTAGGAAGTGGTCTCCTGTGCCAATGCATTCAAGACTACTTCATACCTTCTCTTCTATTAGGTTCAGTATAGCTGGTTTTATGTTGAAGTCTGATCCACTGGGACTTGAGTTTTGTTCATGGTGATAGATATGGATCTATTTTCAATCTCCTACATGTTGACATCCAGTTATACCACCACCATTTGTTGACAATGCTTTCTTTTTTCCATTGTACAGTTTTGTCTTCTTTGTTAAAAATCAGGTGTTCTTACATGTGTAGATTAATGTCAGGATCTTCAATAAGATTCTATTGGTCCACATGTCAGTGTTTATGCCAATACCAAGCTGTTTTTATTACTACAGCCCTATAGTAGAGCTTGAAGTTAGGGATGGTGATGCCTTCAGAAGTTGCTTTATTGTAAAGGGTTATTATAGGTATACTAGGGTTTCTGTTTTTTTCATATGAATTTATGTGGTAATATATTGTGTCCCCCAATAATTGTGCATCCTAATAAACTTATCTGGGGTCAGAGGACAGAACAGCCACTAGATAGACATAGAGGCCAGAAAATGGTGGCACACACACCTTTAATCCTAGCATTCTGGAGGCAGAGATCCATCCGGATCTCTGTGAGTTCAAAGCCACACTGGAAGCAGCCAGGCACATACCTTTAATCCCAACATTTGAGTTCTCATACCTTTGCTTGGGAAGCACACACGGCTTTAATCCCAGGAAGTAAGATAGCAGGACAGAAAAAAGTATATAAGGTGTGAGGAAACAGAACTTTCTGTCTTTAGACTGAGGACTTTGTAGAGGTAAGCTAGTGGCTAAAGCAGTTCAGCTGAGACCCTAGGGGCTCAGAGGCTTTCAGTCTGAGGATTCCTGGAAACAGGATCAGCTGAGTAATTGGCGGGGTGAGGTGGCTGTGGTTTGTTGTGTTTCTCTGATCTTTTAGTGTTCACCCCAATACCCGGCCCCAGGTTTGTTTTTATTAACAAGACTGTCTAACAATTCGTGCTACAAATATGAGTATTGTTCTTTTGAGGTCTGCGAAGAACTGTGTTGGGATTTTGATCTGGGTTGCATACAGTCTGTAGATTGCTTTTGGTAAGATTGCCATTTTTATTATGTTGGTTCTACCTATCCACGAGCATGGAAGATCATTTCATTTTCTGATATCTTCTTCAATTTCTTTCTTCAAGGACTTAAAGTTCTTGTCATACAGGACTTTCATTTGTTTAGTTAGAGTTACCCTAAGGTATTTTATATTATTTGTGGCTATTGTAAAGGGCGATGTTTCTCTGATTTCATTTTTGGCCCATTTATAGGAGGGCTACTGAGTTGTTTTAGTTAATCTTGTATCCTGCCACATTACTGAAGGTGTTTATCAGTTGTCAGAGTCCCCTGGTAGAATTTTGGGGGTCACTTACGTAGACCCCATTATCATATTATCTGCAAATAGCAAATGTTTAACTTCTTCCTTTTTAATTAGTATCCCCTTGATCTCCTTTTGTTGTCTTATTACTCTAGCTAGAACTTTGAGTACTATATTGAATAGATAAGGGGAGAGTGGACAGCCTTGTCTTGTTCCTGATTTTAGTGGAAGCACTTTGAGTTTCTCTCCATTTAATTTGATGTTAGTTATTGGTTTGCTGTAAATTGCCTTTATTATGTTTAGGCATGATCCTTGTATCCCTGATTTCTCTAGGACCTTTGTCATGAAGGGGTGTTGGTATTATCTCTTCAGTGAAATTCTGGTAGAATTCTACACTGAAACCATCTGGCCCTGCTCTTTTCTTGGTTGGGAGACTTTTAATAACTGCTTCTATTTCCATAGGTGTTATAGGTCTATTTAAATTGTTTATCTGATCTTGATTTAACTTGGGTATATGGTACCTATCCAGAAAATTGTCCATTTCTTTTAGATTTTTTTAAATTTTGTAGAACACAGATTTTTGAAGTATGACCTGATGATTCTCTGGATTTCCTCATTGTCAGTTGTTATGTCTCCCTTTTCATTTCTGGTTTTGTTAATTTGGATAGTCCCTCTCTGCCTTTTAGTTAGTTTGGATAAGGATTTGTCTATCTTGTTGATTTTCTCAAAGAACCAACTCTTTGTTTCATTGATTTTTTGTACTGTTCTCTTTGTTTCTATTTTATTGATTTCATCCTTCAATTTGATTAATTCCTGGTGTCTATTCCTCCTGGGTAAGTTTGCTTCTTTTTCTTCTAGAATTTTCAGGTGTGCTCTTAAGTCACTAGTGTGAGATTTCTCCAACTTCTTTATGTAGGCTTTTAGCTCCATGAACTTTCCTCTTAGTACTGCTTTCATAGTGTCCCATAATTTTGAGTATGTTGCACATTCATTCATTTTTATTGAAGCCTAGGAAGTCTTTAATTCTTTCATTATTGCTTCCTTGACCCAGTGGTCAATCAGTTGAGCATTGTTTAGTTTCCATGAGTTTGTAGGCTTTCTGTAATTTGCGTTGTTGTTGAATTCTAACTTTAAGCTATGGTGGTCTGATAAAATACAGGGTATTTCAATTTTTTTGTATCTGTTGAGATTTGCTTTGTAACCAAGTATGTGGTCAATTTTAGAGAAGTTTCCATGGGTTCTGAGAAGAGTAAATATTCTCTTGTGTTTGGGTGGAATGTTCTGTAGATGTCTATGAAGTCCATTTGAGACATAATGTCTGTTAGTTCCCTTATTTCTTTGTTAAAATTCTGTCTGGCAGACCTGTCCATTTGTGAGAGTGGGGAGTTAAAGTCTCCCACTATTAGTGTATGGAGTTTGATATGCAATTTAAGCCTTAGTAATGTTTCTTTTACATATATGGATGCCCTTGTATTTGGGGCATAAATGTTTAGAATTGAGAATTCATCTTGATGGATTTTTTTTTCCTGTGATGAATATGAAATATCCTTCTCAATCTCTTTTGATTGATTTTAGTTTGAAGTCTATTTTGTTAGATATTAGGAGAGTCACACCAGATTTCTTCTTAAGTTCATTAGGATGGAAAGACTATTCCCAGCCCTTTACTCTGAGGTAGTGTCTGTCTGAAGTTGAGGTGTGTTTCTTGTATGCTGCAGAAGGATGGATTCTATTTTCATATCCATTCTGTTAGCCTGTGTCTTTTTATAGGTGAATTGAGCCCATTGATATTAAGGGATATTAATGATCAGTAATTGTTTTGTTGTTTTTTTTTTTTTGGTTTTTCGAGACAGGGTTTCTCTGTGTAGCTTTGCGCCTTTCCTGGAACTCACTTGGTAGCCCAGGCTGGCCTCGAACTCACAGAGATCCGCCTGGCTCTGCCTCCCAAGTGCTGGGATTAAAGGCGTGCGCCACCACCGCCCGGCTAATGATCAGTAATTGTTAATTCCTGTTATTTTTGGTGGTAGTATTGTGTGTTTCCCTTCTCTGGGATTTGTTGGTGTGGGATTATCTATTGCCTGTGTTTTCATGGATGCATCTAACTTCATTGGGTTGGAGTTTTCCTTCTAGTGCTTTGTGTAGAGCTGAATTTGTGGATAGGTATTGTTTAAATCTGGTTTTATCATGGAATATTGTGTTTGCTCCATCTATGACAATTGAGAGTTTTTCTGTGTATAATATATGGGCTGGCATCCATGGTCTTTTAGTGTTTGTATAATGTCTGTCCAGGACCATCTGGCTTTCAGAGTCTCCATTGAGAAGTCAGGAGTTATTCTGATGGCTCTGCCTTTATATGTTAGTTGGCCTTTTTCCTTTGCAGCTCTTAATATTTTTTCTTTATTCTGTATGTTTAGTGGTTTGATTATTATATGGCAAGGGATTTCTCTTTTCAGTCCAGTCTATTTGGTGTTCTGTAACCTTCTTGTTCCTTCATAGGTATTTCCTTCTTTAGGTTGCAAAAGTTTTCTTCTATGATTTTTGTTGAATATATTTTCTGTGCCTTTAAGTTGGTATTCTTCTCCTTCTTCTATCCCTATTATTCTTAGGTTTGGCCTTTTCATGGTGTCCCAGATTTCCTGGATGTTTTGTGTTATGACATTTTTTGCATTAGTATTTTCTTTGATTGATGAATCTATTTCCTCTATTGTATCTTCCATGCCAGAGATTCTCTCATCCATCTCTTGTATTCTGTTGGTTATGCTTGCATCTGCGTTTCCTGTTCATTTACTCAGATTTTGTATTTACACCATTCCCTTGGTCTGTGTCTTCTTCATTGTTTCTATTTCAATTTTCAGGTCTTGAACTGTTTCCTTCACCTGTTTAATTGCTTTTTATTTGTTTTCTTGGCTTTCTTTAAGGGATTTATTGGTTTCTTCCAATTTTTGGTTTGTCTTTCTTTCCCTCAATTTTTTAAGGGAATTTTTCATTATGTCTTTAAAGGCCTCTATCATCTTCTTAAAGTTATTTTTAAGGTTGTTTTCTTCTGTTTATTCTACATTGGGATGTTCAGGTCTTGCTGATGTAGAACCACTAGGTTCTGGTGGTTCCATGTTGCTCTTTATGTTGTTGAATGTATTCTTGCACTGGCATCTATCCATCTCTTCATCCAATTGGTGCAAACAGTGTCTGTGTCTCAGGGAGTCATGTTTGGTCCAGTTGGAGCTCTTAGTCCAATCAGAGCTGGTGGAGTCTGTGCCTCAGAGAGCACTTCGAAGAATGGGTGGGCTTGGGGAGTGGATTGGGGCTTGTAGGTATAGTTTTCAGTGGGGGAGTGGTAGTAAGGCCTGCCTGCAGGAGTCCTGCCTGCTGGCCTGAATCTGGTTGTGTCCCTGGGCCTAAAGCCTAGAGGCTGGGTTATTGATTGGTTAGGAGAACAAAGACTCACCTCTCGATCCAATTGGAGCTGGCCGAGTCTGTGTCTCAGGGAGCAGCTACAGTATCAGAGGATAGGCCCCATTGCATTTCTGTACAGTTTTGTTGGATAGTTGTATCTCTTGTTTCCAGTATTGGCTATGACTATGCTTACACTACCGCAGAGTCATGCAGTTTCTACAAAGACTAAAGCCTCTAGTATTTTCCATATTAATCTCTACTTTTAGCTAAAATAAAAGCTTAGACTGTTGCAGAACACAGAAATATAAAGTAGGAATTCAGCTGACTATGGCAAAGCTAATACCTGGAAGAAGTCAAGGGTCCTTCCTGAGGATAAAGCCAAGACTTAAGGCATCTTGGTGATATTGGCTTTTGAATATTAGCCGTTTCCTGCAATGAATTTCTTGTGTGATATTGTAGCTTTTCCATTTAATTCTCTTTCTACGATCAATGTGTTTGATCATTCATTGGGCACAATTTCCCCTATACAATTGGAATATTTGGATAACTTCCCCCAACTGTGCTAACAACAGTCACAGTCCAGACCTTTAATTTCAGGCCTTTCTGTAATTATCGTCATTAGCAACATCTGGCCAGCTCCATCTCTGGATGAAAGTATGTTATCTGAGATACTTCCCAGACTTTCTAAGAACAGACTACAGCATCCAGACTATCTGAGGGAAGAAAAAAAAAATTTACAATGAGACAACTGCCCAGGCCAGGAGGAAATGCTAATTAGCCTTAACCTTCCTGCTTCCAAGTGCTGTCTTTAGTTCTAGATCTCCCTTTAACCATTAACTCAGAACTAAAGGGCTTTTACATACCAGGTACATCAAGCTGTGACATAGCTATCTAGCCAATGAGTTCACTTCCCCTGCCCTTCCAGAAAATGGCACAGTTGAGATTAGGCTGAGACAGATATGACTCCAAAGGAAAAAAAAGGCAGTTTTATTTTCACTCATGACACAGTAAATTAGACTCTTAACACTTTAACTACCACTTCTAGGAATATAGTTTGAGCATAAAAATCCATTTTCTTAGCTCTATTAACCAAATTTAGCCCTCAGTTGATTCATTTCCCCATTAGTCACTTCCCTTTTAGGTTGCAGATGATGGCTGACAATTATTGCTCTTTGTGTGGATCTTGTCTCCCCTCCTTTTGACCCTGGAAGTATTCAAGCCATGTGAACTCACTTTGGCCAGAGAATTGCTGATTGCATGGGTATATAACTGTAAACTTCAGAGACTTGGGGAGTACTAGATTGGGGAACTAGGATGGAGAACTGAGATGGGGAAGAATTTAGTTAGGAAGAACTAGATGGAAAAGAACTATGATGGAAACAACTAGATGGGAAAGAACTGAGATGGGAAGTACTAAGAAGAGAGAATTAAGATAGAAATATCAGACAGAAAAGGAGCTAAGAATGAGAGCAGAAAAGAAGTTGTGTAGAGAGAGAACTGACTCAGAAGAATAAAGTGAATGGAGTAAAGAGCTTTGTGTACCTAGATTTATTCAAGAATCCTCAGATTAATTAGTTCACTGCTGGTAGCATCACTTCTGGAATTCTGGAAGAAGACTATGGAGGGGCTGGTCTGCAAGAGACTTTTTTATTAAACAATCAAGGATTCGTTTTGCATGACACAAATACAGGGATTCGATATGAGAGGAAAGGTGTCTAGGAAATGTCAGATGTTTTCTTATCATTTCCATTTACTTTACCATGATATTCAATTACAATTCTTGAAAAGTTCTTTCACACTGACTAAAGTATTTGAATATGTCTTGCCAGAAGTTTGAATTACAAAGGGATTCCAGAGGAAAAATAAAAAGATTTTGTATATCTTATGCTGATCAAGAATTCAAATTTTCCTAATCAAACACACCTGATCCCTGAAGTATTTGATTCAAAACAAATCCTTTCTTTACTTTGTTTACTCTCTTACAAGGGGAAATATTAAAGTGATGGTCTGAACGGTATGGAAGAGACTAGGTCTGTTCAGAAACTTGGTTTCACTCCCTTTGTTTTTGAGTCAGATAATTTTTATTTTTATTTTTATGATCTTTACCATTTTCTCCACTGTAGCTTTGAAAAAGTGTAGGCACTTTTAGAACTATAGTGGTTGATTGTTATGAATAACAGTCAATTTCTTAGCTCTTCCCCATTTAAATATTCTAGAAGTGAATGTAAAAACTTGCTTTAGTACTTTCTGGAGTATAAGGTGTGCTATTATTTTTAACTGTCATATAATTCCTTTGTATAAAAGAAAACTCATGTAGTCCAGGAGTATCAAATTCCTAGCTGAGGCCAGCTGTAACTCATGGTGTGTCATCTGGAAGGGACTGCTGTGGGACACTGTTTTTTCCTTAGGTTAACATAATTTGATAAGAATAATGCTATATATGTGATTCACTTCAAAATATTTTGTCTATTCCTGAAAGATGAGGGAAAGCTTAAGTAGGGTAAGTGTGTACAGAAATCTTTTTGTGGCAGATAAGACCTCTTTGTGCTGAGTAAGTATCTTTTGAAACAAGGCAAGTCTGACATAAACAGTCTGAATTTGTGTTAAACAAAAATTACACTAATTACAAAGGTAAGGAAATCTAGATGTGAACTGTGTGTTGAATGTGGGAATACAGTTGATAGCCTTAGAAAGTTTTCACCAATTTATCTATTAGTCTGAGTCTTAGTGTATTAGAACAAATTTAGAGTGATTGGAAGAAAACCCACTTGACAAACAGTCAGTGAAGTATAAGAATATTTGTTATAACATGAATCCCTGTCTTTTCCGGATGTTGGGTCATGCTGAGGTTTGAAAGAGTGTGAAAAAAAAGAAAACCATGGTGTAGGATAGAGTGCTTACCTGGAATGCATGAAGTCCTGACTTTGAACATCATCACCCCTCACAGAAGTGGTGTAGTAACCACATCTAAAATAACAGCACTTAGGTTATGGAGGCAAAAGGATCAGGTGCTCAGGGTTATTATTGGTTACATAGGGAATTCAAGGTCTGCCTCATACACATAAGACCCTGTTGTAGAAAAGGGAAAACATGCCTACACTATAGCTTAAGTTTATCACTACAGAAAAAATATTACAGACTTCTGAACAAATTTAGTTACATATAAATAAACAAAAACGGCACATCTCATTGTTTCTGACTATTGTTATTGAACTTACTTTGATGTTAGGAATCTTAGTTAGAAATAGCAGTCAGTTTAATTAAAAGAGAATTTCCTAAAAAAAAACTCTAAAGAGGATTTCCTGAGAAGTATGGGGTACAAACTACATAAAAACCATTGCAAGAGAGCCTTTGGCCAAGACTGTTGCTGTCTGTGTGACTCAGAACAATGATTAGTAGCTCCAATTCAGGAATCTGTTTCCATATCAATTGTTTCTATCTTATTATTGCTATTTTCTCTCTCTCTCTCTCTCTCTCTCTCTCTCTCTCTCTCTCTCTCTCTCTCTCTCTCTCCATCCATTTGGAGGGATATTCCTCTTCTATAGTCTTCCTGAAGAGAAAAGCAAGGAATCAAAAAGTCTTAAGCTTTAAGGATTAATTTTTTCAGACTTTTGTTTTATGCCTACTTGTCCATACTCCACCATTGTAGAATAGCAACATTCTAGAATAAATTGTGACTTGAGTTTTGAGCATATTAGGGTTATAAGATATTCTGATGAGATCTAGACTTGTATATTGAAACGGATGTTGAAACAAAATAGAATTTGGAACTATTAAGTTGGAATTGTTATGTATTAAGAAGGAATGAGTTTGGGAGCAGCTTGGGATAATATGGCATAATATTAATTTTTCTCTCCATAGTTATATGGTGATTTTTTTTTTACCTTGTATTGATAGTAATAGGATTCTCGACTTTTCTAAATGATTTAGGTGTAAAAATAAGGCTCTCTTCAATAAAACTAGTGCCTTTATAAATGGGTTCTAGAAAGATCTCTACTCCTCTCTCAAATGAAGTTAAAGTAAGATGATTTTCTAAGAGAAGGGACCTTCACGTTAATGTTTAGATAAAGTAAAAACACAAGACACTCAT